>NC_069503.1:420704298-420794298 GCF_027579735.1 Bombina bombina | reverse complement strand
CAGCATCATTCCCAGACCATTTGGGTCAAAGGTAAGGCGGCCCATGGATTAAGGGACACTGGGTCCACCATCAACCTGATTCAGCCTCACCTGGCCTCCGCTTCTACCTCTACTGGGAGGACTCTCGATGTTCGGGTGGCTGGAGGTGCCACTGTGCAAGTCCTCATAGCCTGTGGCCATCTAGCTTGGGGCACCGTAGTCGGTGCTGTTTACGTGGGCTTTATGAAGGATCTTCCCACAGAGGTCCTACTAGGGAACGACCTCAGCCTTCTTGTTTCCACCTTTTTGGGGGATACTCCCCCGGATTCCTGCCCAGTGACCACCCGCAGGTGAGCTCAGCATCAAATACACACCGGAGCTGGAGACCCAGGTAAGACCTCCTGCCCAGACCCCTTTCCTACCCTGACCCCGGTCCATACCCCCTTCCTACCAACTATTTTAGGCCTCCCCTCCAAATTCACCCAAGAGACTCTGAGCGACCCAAACCCTTGCCCCCTTCTGAGACCGAGTAGGCACTGACTCCCAGAGAAGGTTTCCAATGGGAAAGCGGCCTGCTGTATCGTATCTCCCAGAGTAAAAGAGTGCCAGTGCCCAAGCGCCAGCAGGTGGTACCGAAAAGATATTGATGTGACCTGCTGCGAATAGGGCATGATATTCCCTTGGCTGGACATTTAGGAAACTCCCGAACACACCACCACCTTACTCAGGTCTTTAAAGCTCACTAAAGAAATTAGGGACTATTGTAGAACTTGTGTGGTGTGCCAGAAGGTAGGGAAGACCGTGGACCATACAAAAGCCCCCCTAAGCCCCCTCCCCATTATTGACAAACCCTTTAGCAGGGTCGCCATATAGTAGGGCCACTACCCCGGCCCAGCCCCTCTGGGAAAAAATATATCCTCACGGTATGCCACTAGGTATCCAGAGGCAATTCCTCTGGCGAATATCAAGGCGGAGACAGTGGCAAATGCTATGCTCCAAATATTCATCAGAGTCGGTTCTCCCCGGGAGATGGTCTCAGACCGGGGGACCCATTTCACTGCGGAGATCACCCAAAAATTATGGGAATTGTGCGGGATCCAATCCCTGTTCAGTGCCCCATATCACCCCCAGACCAATGGGCTTTGTGAGAGTCTTAACGGGACCCTGAAGCAGTTGCTTAGGATGTTTCTCAGCCACTCAAAGACTGGGAGAGATACCTGCCGCACCTCCTATTTGCCTACAGAGAGGTGCCCCAGGATTCTAGAGAGGATGTCAATACGTCTTTGCAAGTAAAAGGTAATGCCTCTTCTTTCATGAAGATTTGGAATACATATTGCCTTGCCTTGTAAAAATTCACGTTCAGGAGAAAGGACAGATTTGTTTCCCCTACATGAATAGTGATTAAATGGATAATAGAAATGTTTATGGTATTAGCTTTTGGTCTGTTATAGGTTGTAGTAATATCTGACATTCAGGAGTCACAGCTTTGCATACTGGGAAATGCTAGGGGGCGGAGTTTAACAAATCCCTGAGAGAGAGTCACTAATTAGTGCGCTGTTTTAACACTTACATAGTGCAGCTAGAGCACAGTGCTGTTTGAACCGCCTTATGTGGGGCAGCACTGCAAAGCTAACCATTGTTGCATATGTCCTGTTCTTTCTGCAGACCTGCTGCGTTTTCTGCGACAACATCTCAGATCACAGCATATTCTGCCTTGGGGGTAGTATATATTCTGCTAGAGAACCTTCATAGTGAAGCTGCATTTTTAACCCTTGATATTCAGAAGTTGCATTGTAGTACAGATGTCATTTTTCTTGTAGATTAAAATAAGGTGAACCTTTACAGTAGTCACTGGGGTATTTCTGGTTTAGGTACAATGCAGATTTGTACACCGTTCTTCTGTACCACTTGGTTTACTATAAGGAAAGAAAGTGTTCAAAAAATGTTTTTACTTCACTTCAAAACTACAGTATTTTTGTTAATCCTTTAAACACAACTAAACTCTATAAACTGTGTTGAAGATGAAGATGTGTTAAATAGATGTAAAATAAACTGAGAAAAATTGATATTTTAAAATTTAAACAAGAAATGTAACCCAGCATAATCTCTTGATTATGATGGAGTAAAAAATAAACAAGGATCAAGTATGTCATCTTGCACGTTTTAACGTCATGCCCACATGCTTTTATATACTCTTAACCAAATAATAAAAAAAAATTATGGGAAAAAACACATTTTGCAAAGTTAAACAAAATATAGCAACCCAAAAATATGTTTTCTTTCTACTGTATGTACAGCTATAGGCATATTGTACCTAATTGTAGTGAATGCTAATCTGGTTTGATTTTCAAGGAAGGGGAAATACAGTGTTATATTCACAGCACTACATGCATTACCTAAGATCTGTAGCATTGCATTGAAAACCTTTTGTTTCAATGTCTTCCACTTTTCCTTTCGACTGATGGTGAGTTAATTTTGTTAAAATGCAAGGGGTGATTGCATATGCTCCAGTGAGCTAAGCCTCATCTCCTCACAGCACCAGAGACAAAAAAAAACCCTGCAGCCCAGTGATCTTTCACGATTCAGATAGAGCATGCAATTTTAACCAATCAGCAAGTGCTACTCGGGCTTCTGGACCAAAAATGGTCTGGCTCCTAAGCTTACATACCTGCCTTTTCAAATGAAGATACAAAAAGTGAACGAAGAAAAAAAAATGGTTGCGCAGCGCAAGAGTGTTCGGGTTTGGCTTGAAGAAAAGGTGGCAACCCTAAATCATGCATGGGATAAGCATAAAGCTATCCTACGAACCAGATACGTTTATACTTTTAGGAAACATTGGGCAGACTTGCTGGGCCTATGGTTCTTATATGCCGCCAAAATCTATGTTTTCTATGGGTTAATTTTCTTTTCTATGTGTCCTCCATGATTACTACGTAAACATAGATCAGAACCTTGTCTAAAAAGTCAAACTTTTGGGATAATGGATTTTTATTACTTACATCTGGTACAACCAAGATACAAGGGGTAATATAGTGTTCTTACTACAGTGATCTTTATGGGTCAAGTTGTCAACACAGTGACAGAAAACAGTGTCTTCTGTCAAGACAACGCTGAGGTTAATTAAAGGTAACTTTGTTATATAAAAAACACTCCTTTTTTAATATAATGCAAACAGGTCAGGTTTGGTATGAAAATAATCCTCATGGTTTCCCAATGTGGTTGATTAAAAAAGTATGATTACTTATATACCTAAATAAAATTATAACTTATTCTATCATTTCTGCCAGGGCTTGGGATTAGGTTTATGGCCTACAATACAAGCGGTGGCTATATTCCTTGCCATCTCTCTGGAAGGGAACTTGCCAGAAACCTGATCTCAGCCCAAAAATGTATTTAAAAGTTGAATTCAGCTAAATAATATTGTCATTTTACATCCTTCCTTTAATCTCTCCTTGGGACAAGAATCTGTGCTGGTTAAGTATTGGGCTCTGTTATTTCTTCCTTTTATTATTTGAAAAATTGTTTGTTGTGTGTAATGGTGTTTGTTAATATATATATATATATGTATGGAGTGGCTTGACTGACGATCTGATTAAAATGGAAGGAAGGGATTGGTTAACCCTTTCTGTCACAAAAATGATTGTGGTTAGCTTTGTCTACAGCAGTAACAGGCCCTGATTGGTTATTGAAAAACAGTTGCAGTAAACTCGACCCACCACTTGCCTTATATGGAGGAACCAAACAAAGTGATAATCCATTTCAATCAATATTCAAACTCATCCAGTATATTTGTATTTTGCAAGACTGCAGAAAAGAGTTGTAATTACAATCCGTTTATGATCCCTTTAAGCACCTACCCTGAACTTGCTTTAACCCCATTACACTATTAGGACAGCATAAACGTCCTACCATATACGGCATTCTGCAGCCTCCCCTTTTGCCGCAGGCAAGGATCAGCCTGGGGGGGCAGTACCCCATGATCCGCTCACAGCCTTGAAAACACTCAATCACATCAACGATCGTGTGATTTCATTTTTACAAGTAGTGTTTACATAGTTAATTCGTTCTGATGTGAACACTATTATTCAGTCATGAAGGGGTTAAGGACGAAAACACAAATATCTGCCTCCTTAATACATTTTTAAAGAGCAGAAAAGGACAAAAAGTTTAACACAGACAG
This sequence comes from Bombina bombina, assembly GCF_027579735.1. NCBI lineage: Eukaryota > Metazoa > Chordata > Amphibia > Anura > Bombinatoridae > Bombina > Bombina bombina. Next base: position 420,790,139 of record NC_069503.1, on the reverse strand, counting down.
AGAAATTATGAACAGAATATGGGGCAACAAAAGAATTAAGAAGACATCAGAAAGGCAAAAACAGTGAAACAAAGCATCTTATTTGAAACCATAAGTGAAACAAAACAGAAGAAAAGAAAAAAAATCAAATGAGAAAAAATTAAGATGAAATACAGAAGAAGGCATGCCGGATTACTGCACTGCAAAATATGTATTCAGATATCTTTAGAAAGGGTCCAAATTCTAGAAACCGAAATAGCAGAAGACACAGCAGGGATATGTACTAACTGGTAAACATTTGACTTTGTTAGGACTAAGGTACAATTGTATGTAGTACTTTCATTTTACCACTAGGGGTCACACAAAGATCAGTGTAAATTCATAGAACTACCTTGTCCTCTAGAGTTAAAAGCTGTAAAGCAATAAACGAAAAAAGAAATAAAATAATGTTTAATAATATACATAACTGAAAGCCCTTCAATATGTACCATTTAATTATTTTGAAAAGAACAGTTTAATGGCTGCTGAAGTGTATACCTGAAATATTAAAAGGCTAAAGCAAAAATAAGCAATTACAAACATGTAAGGAACAATTTGTTCAGATAGAACTAACATAGAATAGATATAAAAAGCTATTGTCAAAAATTCTCCACACAATACATACATAGAAATACATAAAACCACTTTTAAAAATGTCTCTCTCAGGAAAAATTCTCAGGGCCTCTCCTAAACACCCAAATGTTAGAATTTTAAAAGGGTGGCATTTTAAGCACTTAACTTACGGCTAGATTTAGAGTTTTGTCGGTAAAGACCCGCGTATCTAACGCTGGCTTTTTTCTGGCCGCACCTTTAAAATAACTCTGGTATTGAGAGTCCACAGAATGGCTGCGTTAGGCTCCAAAAAAGGAGCGTAGAGCATATTTAACGCAACTTCAACTCTCGATACCAGGAGTTGCTTACGGACGCGGCCAGCCTCAAAAACGTGCTCGTGCACGATTCCCCCATAGGAAACAACGGGGCTGTTTGAGCTGAAAAAAAACCTAACACCTGCAAAAAAGCCGCGTTCAGCTCCTAACGCAGCCCCATTGTTTCCTATGGGGAAACACTTCCTACGTCTGCACCTAACACTCTAACATGTACCCCGAGTCTAAACACCCCTAACCTTACACTTATTAACCCCTATTCTGCCGCCCCCGCTATCGCTGACCCCTGCATATTATTTTTAACCCCTAATCTGCCGCTCCGTAAACCGCCACTACTTACATTATCCCTATGTACCCCTAATCTGCTGCCCCTAACACCGCCGACCCCTATATTATATTTATTAACCCCTAATCTGCCCCTCACAACGTCGCCTCCACCTGCCTACACTTATTAACCCCTAATCTTCCGACCGGACCGCACCGCTATTATTATAAAGTTATTAACCCCTAATCCGCCTCACTAACCCTATAATAAATAGTATTAACCCCTAATCTGCCCTCCCTAACATCGCCGACACCTAACTTCAATTATTAACCCCTAATCTGCCAACTGGAGCTCACCGCTATTCTAATAAATGTATTAACCCCTAAAGCTAAGTCTAACCCTAACACTAACACCCCCCTAAATTAAATATAATTTTAATCTAACGAAATTAATTAACTCTTATTAAATAAATTATTCCTATTTAAAGCTAAATACTTACCTGCAAAATAAATCCTAATATAGCTACAATATAAATTATAATGATATTATAGCTATTTTGGGATTAATATTTATTTTACAGGTAACTTTGTATTTATTTTAACCAGGTACAATAGCTATTAAATAGTTAAGAACTATTTAATAGCTAAAATAGTTAAAATAATTACAAATTTACCTGTAAAATAAATCCTAACCTAAGTTACAATTAAACCTAACACTACACTATCAATAAATAAATTTAATAAAATACCTATAATTATCTACAATTAAACCTAACACTACACTATCAATAAATAAATTAAATACAATTCCTACAAATAAATACAATGAAATAAACTAACTAAAGTACAAAAAATAAAAAAGAACTAAGTTACAAAAAATAAAAAAATATTTACAAACATTAGAAATATATTACAACAATTTTAAACTAATTACACCTACTCTAAGCCCCCTAATAAAATAACAAAGCCCCCCAAAATAAAAAAATGCCCTACCCTATTCTAAATTACTAAAGTTCAAAGCTGTTTTACCTTACCAGCCCTGAACAGGGCCCTTTGCGGGGCATGCCCCAAGAAGTTCAGCTCTTTTGCCTGTAAAAAAAAAACATACAATACCCCCCCCCAACATTACAACCCACCACCCACATACCCCTAATCTAACCCAAACCCCCCTTAAATAAACCTAACACTAAGCCCCTGAAGATCTCCCTACCTTGAGTCGTCTTCAACCAGCTGAGCCAAATTCTTCATCCAAGCGGAGCAAGAAGAGGTCCTCCATCCGATTGAAGTCTTCATCCAAGCGGAATCTTCTATCGTCATCCATCCAGAGCGGAGCGGCAGCATCCTGAAGACCTCCGACGCGGAACATCCATCCTGGCAGATGACTGAACGACGAATGACGGTTCCTTTAAATGACGTCATCCAAGATGGCGTCCCTCGAATTCCGATTGGCTGTTCCGATCAGCCAATAGAATGCGAGCTCAATCTGATTGGATCAGCCAATCGGATTGAACTTGATTCTGATTGGCTGACTCCATCAGCCAATCAGAATATTCCTACCTTAATTCCGATTGGCTGATAGAATCCTATCAGCCAATCGGAATACGAGGGACGCCATCTTGGATGACGTCATTTAAAGGAACCGTCATTCGTCGTTCAGTCGTCGGCCAGGATGGATGTTCCGCGTCGGAGGTCTTCAGGATGCTGCCGCTCCGCTCTGGATGGATGACGATAGAAGATTCCGCTTGGATGAAGACTTCAATCGGATGGAAGACCTCTTCTGCCCCGCTTGGATGAAGACTTCTACCGGATGGAGGACCTCTTCTTGCTCCGCTTGGATGAAGAATTTGGCTCGGCTGGGTGAAGACGACTCAAGGTAGGGAGATCTTCAGGGGCTTAGTGTTAGGTTTATTTAAGGGGGGTTTGGGTTAGATTAGGGGTATGTGGGTGGTGGGTTGTAATGTTGGGGGGGCATTGTATGTTTTTTTTTACAGGCAAAAGAGCTGAACTTCTTGGGGCATGCCCCGCAAAGGGCCCTGTTCAGGGCTGGTAAGGTAAAAGAGCTTTAAACTTTAGTAATTTAGAATAGGGTAGGGCATTTTTTTATTTTGGGGGCTTTGTTATTTTATTAGGGGGCTTAGAGTAGGTGTAATTAGTTTAAAATTGTTGTAATATATTTCTAATGTTTGTAAATATTTTTTTATTTTTTGTAACTTAGTTCTTTTTTATTTTTTGTACTTTAGTTAGTTTATTTCATTGTATTTATTTGTAGGAATTGTATTTAATTTATTTATTGATAGTGTAGTGTTAGGTTTAATTGTAACTTAGGTTAGGATTTATTTTACAGGTAAATTTGTAATTATTTTAACTATTTTAGCTATTAAATAGTTCTTAACTATTTAATAGCTATTGTACCTGGTTAAAATAAATACAAAGTTACCTGTAAAATAAATATTAATCCTAAAATAGCTATAATATCATTATAATTTATATTGTAGCTATATTAGGATTTATTTTACAGGTAAGTATTTAGCTTTAAATAGGAATAATTTATTTAATAAGAGTTAATTAATTTCGTTAGATTAAAATTATATTTAACTTAGGGGGGTGTTAGTGTTAGGGTTAGACTTAGCTTTAGGGGTTAATACATTTATTAGAATAGCGGTGAGCTCCAGTCGGCAGATTAGGGGTTAATAATTGAAGTTAGGTGTCGGCGATTTTAGGGAGGGCAGATTAGGGGTTAATACTATTTATTATAGGGTTAGTGAGGTGGATTAGGGGTTAATAACTTTATTATAGTAGCGGTGCGGTCCGCTCGGCAGATTAGGAGTTAATAAGTGTAGGCAGGTGGAGGAGACGTTGAGGGGGGCAGATTAGGGGTTAATAAATATAATATAGGGGTCGGCGGTGTTAGGGGCAGCCGATTAGGGGTACATAGCTATAATGTAGGTGGCAGCTCTTTGCGGTCGGCAGATTAGGGGTTAATTATTGTAGGTAGCTGGCTGCGACGTTGTGGGGGGCAGGTTAGGGGTTAATAAATATAATATAGGGGTCGGCGGTGTTAGGGGCAGCAGATTAGGGGTACATAAGTATAACGTAGGTGGCGGTCGGCAGATTAGGGGTTAAAAAAATGTAATCGAGTGTCGGCGATGTGGGGGGGCCTCGGTTTAGGGGTACATAGGTAGTTTATGGGTGTTAGTGTACTTTAGAGCACAGTAGTTAAGAGCTTTATGAACCGGCGGTAGCCCAGAAAGCTCTTAACTACTGACTTTTTTCTGCGGCTGGAGTTTTGTCGTTAGATTTCTAACGCTCACTTCAGACACGACTCTAAATACCGGAGTTAGAAAGATCCCATTGAAAAGATAGGATACGCAATTGACGTAAGGGGATCTGCGGTATGGAAAAGTCGCAGCTGAAAAGTGAGCGTTAGACCCTTTTTTGAATGACTCCAAATACCGGCGGTAGCCTAAAACCAGCGTTAGGAGCCTCTAACGCTGGTTTTCACAGCTACCGCCAAACTCCAAATCTAGGCCTTAGAAAGGCTATGCTGTATACTGTTAATACAGAACATTGAGAACATACACATAGTACAGGTTTAATATATTAAGCAAGAAAAAAATGCTTTTGGAGAGAGCCAAAAGAGTCTAGCATTTCACTACCTATTAGGTTGTGCGTTTAAATGATATCAGGGGGTTCAATAAGCACAACCAGCTATTTCAGGTACACAAATCTCAGCCAACAGTCCAAAACAGTACATATAATATAGTCATACACTTGCCAAATGAAATAAAGGGTCAGTAGCCAATAGATTTATTTATTTATAATAAAAAAAAAAATTGTAAATAAATTTCATAGCCGCAAAATTTAGATTTTTTTTTCCAGATTTCCTGTGTGTTTATTTTACATATATTTTATATAAAAAAGTTTGATCATTGTCATTACAAATTCAATTTGTAAGAACCGGGAGTACAATTAGAAGAGTATTTTTAAATTACTTAGGCTGCCAGTGTGTGCTTTTTTATGTTTTCTTCATTTTTTTTGTTCTTTGATTAATTTAAAATGACCTTCATGCCAAACAACCAGACAACTGGTGGTCGGGGGAATAACGCACAAAATGAACAACAATGCAACAACAGTGGTTCATTTTTCAGCAGGGGGATTTAGATACATAACATGCCCACTGGTCAGGTTTTATGCTCTCTCATGTTATCCTGAGCAATGGGAAAGAATTGTAAAAGGTTTAACAGTGTGCGGCATGTACGAATAATTCATAAAAACTACCTCTGGGGATTTAAAAGCTCTTCATGCAATCTATGAAGATTTTTTTATGTTGTTGAATTTAAAAGCATCATTGAGAACAACCTGATATTCTCAGTGGCCAGTATATACTTTATATATTAACCGTTTATATTGTGATAAGTTGCTAGGTGTCAGAAAAATACACTTACATAGATGGAGTTTTTTTATGTTTCCTTTATAAATAATGTACAAAAAGATGGTAGGTGCGGACAATGAACACAGCTCATTAATTTCCAAACAACCTTAAAATAAATAAATGAATTAACACACGGAATAGAAACAAAAACTGTTTTTTAGAATGATACAGTCAAAGAAAAGATTAGTCTGAGAATAACATGTAGATGTATTTTTTAACATTTCATTAGCTGTTTAAATATTGACAAAATAAGTGTCAATTATTTGTGTCTAAAAAACAATGGGAGCTGCCATTTGTAACTTAGGTTACCTTCTCTGCTGTGGCCAATTAGGAACAGTTATAAATAGGTCACTAGAGTGTGCAGCCAATGGCTGTGTGAATATAACAGTGTTCTGCACTTCCACTTCTAACAGGAACTGAAAAACTCAGTTGCAGAAAAAATAAATAAATAAATTTCACTTCCGGTGGGCGGACCTAAGGAGCGGTAGCAAAGTCTCATAGCTCCGCTCCTCGCCAAAGCGAAAAAGGCATAATAAAGCCTTATTTCACAGGTCCAACTGACCAGACCTTGCAGGGGATCTCCTAACCACCTCCGGTCAACATAGTTGGGGGCATTTTCACCCGCTCCCCCCGCCACATAGTCGCACGGAAGAGAAGCGGAGCAGCCTGAAATAAAAGCCGCAAGAGGTTCAGTTGGTGATTTAAAGTTAGGAGCAAACTCCGGATCAAAGAAGGAGAAGGTAGGAAAGGGCCTGCAGCACTATCAAAGTCCCGGGCAGGGAATAAAAGGTCCAGCAAGACAGCAGGCAAGTGGGGACTCACAGCGACCAGATCTGTATATCAAACAACAGAGACGCCACAGAGCAACTATAGATATAACCAAGTACGCCATAATTGCGCTAAAGGCAGTTTATATAGTGCCATTACATTCTCCCTGAGGGCATTGAGAGCTGTACCCTGACCATACACTCCCTGCAAAACTGATAACACTTCTTAGGTGGAAGCACTGACTGGAAGCACAGACTCAGGGTGCCAGCTGCACCTGGAATTATACTGGAGACAGCTTAATCTAACACCTACTCCTATCTAGCACCCTTGATTTTTCACTTTATTGGGGTGCTGGAAATGGAGTGAGAACATGACATAAGCCCCCCAAAGGAAACCCCCCCCCCATAGTCTCCGCTCAGTTAAATAAAGTCCCTTCAAGTGCTTTACTTGGCTGCCAACCTTATAATAGAAGAAGGCCTCTTACATAGCGGCATGAGGAAATACTACCCACCTTATCAAAAACAAACAGACACCATGTCAAAACAAAGGCAGCAAGAACGCAGACTCAGACAGCAAATGGAGGTACTGGGGATACAATCAGACCCAGCAGAAAGTCCTGAAAGTGCCTCTCCAGACACACACCCCATAGTCTCACAATTATCGGCCCTATTCTTCCCGAAAATTGAACAATTACAGACAGGACTAGATACTTTGACCTCTGAATTCAAAACTTTCTCAGCAAGACTGAACACTGTGGAACAGAGAGTGACAGACACAGAAGCACAACAAAGAGAATCCTCCACGGGCATATTGGCCCTACAGAGACAAAACTAAGCACTTCAGGAAAAACTAGATGACCTGGAGAATAGGTCCCGCAGGAATAATATCAGAGTAGTGGGACTTCCGGAATCCATTCCGGGCCTGGATCTGGTGGATTTTGCGGAAAGGATCCTGCCAGAGTTACTCCACGTTCCACAGTCTCAAATTCCCTGCACAGTGAAAAGAGCACACAGAGTGGACCCCCAGCAACGCAGGGGGGACCCAGAAAGAGCACCGCCGAGGCAAGTAATGATTAAATATCTGTGTTTCAAAGATAAAACGGCAATTCTTAAAGCCTATAGACAAAACCGGGATCTCTCTTATGAGGGGAAAAAAAATCCTCTTATTCCAGGATTATTCGGCAGAGGTTACTAAGAAGAGACGGGAATTTTCCCCTTACTGCAGGGACCTTCTGAAAAAAGGAGAGATGGTGTCTTTGCTCTACCCAGCACGGCTGAAACTGCAGACAAGAACGGGCCTGAAATTCTTCGACTCACCAAAACAACTGCAGATCTTTCTACAAATAGAGGCCGACCATCTGGGGATACAGAGAGAGGAGATCCCTAGAGGAAATAACGAGGACATTTGAACTCTTGGGGCATAAAATGAGGTTGGCAAGTGCAAGAAGCTTCAGACAAGTTGACCTCATCTAGTCAAATGGACTGAACATTTACTTCACTTTATGAAGTGCTGCTTATCGTGGTAGTGTTGACTGCATATCCTTTTGAAAGTGTGTGTGTGTGTGTGTGGGGGGGGTTCTATAGTTGGGTGTTTTGAATTTTGAGTTTTGTATTGTGTGTTTTCATTTTAAAGCTATTTCCACAGTTTTGTATTTGAAAATAATACAGTTGACCAAGGTTTTACTAATAGTTCTGTCCTAAGCACCAGCTTTGTGATGGTTAAAATTTTCTTGCTAGCTTTGTTATAACTATGCTGTACACTACTAATTATTGAATTCTTGCCCACCAGTTTTGTTGTCCCCGCCAAACAGCCTACACTAAACAAGAGGGTCCGGTTTGTCCCCCCCGAGGTGCCAGGTGGTAAGTGTGGTCAGTTTAAGCCTCAGTTCTCAGCGAGTTATCACTCCTCCATCAACTCACCTGCACATAGCTCAGGGCTTGCCCCAGACACACAGAAACCGGGAGGGCCTTTCTCAATACCTAGTCTAGGCTACACTATGGGCCTCCGCATTGTTTCATGGAATGTGGGGGGAATTACGTCCCCTGTCAAACGAAAGGCAATTTTAAAATATCTTAACACCAAAAAAGCTGATATAGCCATCTTGGAGGAAACACACCTAAAACAGGCAGAACACCTAAAGCTTAAACAGGGATGGGTGGGGGAAGTGATCTTTACCCAATATGAAGGAAGTAGAGCAAGGGGTGTGGCCTTCCTCTTTCGGAAAAACCTTAACTACCAAATCCTACACACAGTATTAGATCCAGAAGGGAGATACGTCCTACTTAAAGTCCAAGTGGAGAGGGAAGTCTTAATACTAGGAGGGGTATATGGTCCACACATGCAAAAGGCTGAATTTTGGAGCTCCCCTATTATTATAGGAGGGGACTTTAACATTGCCCCGAAAGTCCCAGCAGACAGATATAAAAATCCTATGATATCTCCACAATATAAAGGCCCGTATAGGAATTCCAAAAGGGAATCCTTGATACTGTCCAGGTTTGCGGGGGCCCTTTCCTTGGTAGATATTTGGAGACACAGACACCCGGAGGCCAGGGACTTCACATGCTCCACCCCAGCTAAAGATACACACTCCCAAATAGACCTATTCTTAACTTCGGCAGAGTTACATTCTAGGATTGAAGACACCAGAATAGAAGCCCCTCTTTTATAAGATCATGCCCTGATAACCATTAAATTAAAAGGCAGGTCAGGGAGGTATCCCCCCGGGCACATGGTCATTCCCAAGATATCTCTACAGGGACACCAACTTTAAGAACTACCTACAGGGGGAATGGTTGACATATCAGCTTACTAATCAACAACACACTGACAATCCTATTCTTTATTGGGAGACATGTAAGGCGGTCTTGAGGGGAGCTATAATGTCATATGTAGCGGGGGTTAGGAAGAAGAAAAGGGTTAGAGAAGACTTACTACTGAAACAATTGTGGAATGCGCGCAACAAATACCTTAGATACCCCACGACCCTGAATAGAGACAAATACAAAGAATCCAAATTTAACAGAGACACAACCTTAGCACACAATGCAGCAAGAGACTTAAATATAAACCATGCAAAGTTTTACAGATACAGCAACAAAATGGGTAGGTTACTGGCTAGGATCACCAGGCTTGCAAGACCCGTGACACCAATTGTCGCCATTAGGCAAGGAGATAGGATACTTACATCTAAAGAGGGAATCCAATAAACCTTTAGGGAATACTACTCTAATCTTTATAAAAGACAAGAGGTCCTTGACTCGGACAGAGACGCCTTTTGGGCCTCCTTGGACCTTCCTTCCCTGACAGCCCAACAGATTAGCTCTCTCAACGCCCCTATTGACTCTCAGGAAATCCCTCGATCAATTGGGATGGCCTCCCTGGAAAAAACCCCAGGGCCGGATGGCCTCCCGGCCGAATTCTATAAAATCCTCTCGGAGGAGATCACTATGATTCTGTCCCAACTCTTTAATAGCATCTTGTCAGGACAGGTTGAGCTGTCCACTAGATTCACAGAAGCAAAAGTTTGCCTAATCTTAAAACCAGATAGGGATCCCACCTCCACAGCATCTTATCGTCCGATCTCTCTGATGAATGTGGATTATAAATTATTCACCAAAATAATGGCTAACAGACTGGCGGAAGTCCTCCCGTCCATAATCCACCCGGATCAGTCAGGTTTTGCGAAATGTAGAACAGCGGTCACCAATCTCCGTACTTTGCAGTTTGTCCTTACCCATTATTGGAGAGGGAGGAACTCAGATAAGGAGAGGTCCCCTAAAGAGGCCTGTGTTCTACTTATAGACGCAGAGAAAGCCTTCGACCTAGTGCTTTGGGACCATCTCTTCTTCACTCTCACAAAGTTGGGAATAACTGGCAACTTTGCCACGGGCCTGAAGGCTATCTATGCCTCTCCAGTAGCCTCAATTGTAGTAAACAAAATCCCTTCTCTCCCATTCAACCTGGAGAGGGGAACAAGACAGGGTTGCCCCCTGTCCCCCCTCTTGTTCTATATAGCTCTCGAGCCACTAGCCATTAAGATCCGGAGAGAATCTGAAGGTCTTAGAATAGGCAAGACAACCAAACATTTATCCCTGTTTGCGGATGATATGTTACTATATATCTCCAACCCCGCAGAAAACATAAAGAAAATAATGTCCCTCTTAGAAGCCTTTGGGAAAATATCAGGCTACAGGATTAATGCGGACAAGTCGGAGCTGGTCTGGTTGACCCCACATAGATCTGAAGGTATCACACAATTCGATTTTAAAACAGTACAGAATTCCTTTAAATACCTTGGTATAAAACTCACGACTAACCCGGACAAGTGGTATGACATCAACTATACCCCTCTGAAAAAAGAGGCGCAAGACCTGCTCCAACACTGGGCTAAACTACCACTATCGATATCGGGCAGAACGGGTCTCATTAAGATGATCCTTTTCCCAAAGATATTATACTTCCTGCAGATGATCCCCTCAGTACTTTGTAAAAGTGACTTGAAGTGTTGGAACTCCCTATTCCTTAATTTCATTTGGGCAAACAAAAAACATAGAATCACAAGAAAGAAAATGTACTGCTCTGTTGAGGCGGGGGGAATGGCAGTTCCGAACCTTGAGCACTATGCCTGGGCGGCCCAGGCAAAATTCGTTTTGGATTGGCTCACTGGCGGGCACTGCTTTGCAGTCCCGGAATTGGAGGAGCAAGCGATTGTACCATGGGACCTTAGATCCCTCCCTCATCTAAAAGCGGCTAAGGTGGATAAGCTCCTAGGGGACTATCCTTTAATGCAGCAACCCCTCTTTGCGTGGAGGAAAATCTGCAAAAAACTTAAATTCAACGAGTTCTCGAAATACCTACTAATTCAAGGTAATCCCAGGCCTCTCCTCCAGACCTTTCGGAATGTGGAGAGAAAAAGGCATTGATACTATCTCAAAGCTCCTGGAACTGGATGGGAGGAGGGTATCCACATTTGAAAGTCTTCAAAGACAGTACAACATACTATCATCCCACCACTTTGCATACCTCCAAATAAAACATTACATAAACTCTCTGTACTTCACGGGAGAAATGCCTGGGAGTGACAACCCGATCTATGCCCTGGCCTCCTCCTCCCAAAATGGAAATACTTCCATTTCAGCAACCTATAAGACCCTGAGACGTGAAGACAATAACGACTCGCTAGAGCTAATTAGAATGAGATGGACGGATACCTTACACTCAGACATTTCAGTACTGAAATACGAGCATACGAAAGATTAGAAAGGCCTGTCTGGCAGCAGACACTAGGGAGGCTCACACAAAGTTGCTTAACCAAGCATACATCACACCAAAACTGTATAAGGTCTGGGACCCTGAATCTGATGGAAAATGCCAAAAATGTGGGGCCCCTAGGGCTGACCTCCTATACATGATATGGGCTTGCCCGAAGTTGTATAGATTCTGGGGTATGTTAACCTATTGGGTACATAAGACCTTTAACACACAGATAATTCTTTCCCCGCAGATTATTGTTTTCCTAGACCTGCAAGGCCTACCCAAGGAAGTCAAGACCCTTGTACATACTATAATTTTACAGGCTAGAACATTAGTCTTTAAATATTGGCTCAAGAATGAGTCGCCTGGTCTTTCACAGTTGAGAGCTAGAATACATCAACAGATGGTTTATGAGCAGGCTGATGCCTTGGGAGACCTTCAGAATAAAACCTCGCAGTTCATGAGAAAATGGGAAGCATTTATCAAAACCCTACACACCTCTCAGCAAATTCAGATATTGTTCCCACTCAGAAATACAATCCACTTTTTGGAAGCACAGCTTAGAGGGGAATGGGAACTTAACTTTGATGGAGGATAGAACCCTCTTACCACTGAACCTAGTAGATAGCTCTTGGGACACACTCTGGTGCCCGGGGGGAAAGACCTCAAGATGGTGGGAGATTGTTGGTCGAGCTTTGGTAATTAGATAGTAGTTATTAGGAGTTTGAGAGGTTCTCCATCCTCTACCCAAGATGGGGAAGTGAAGAGGGTGAACTTGAGGGATTTGTACCATTAACTTAGGAAAGGGGAAGGGAAGTCATACAGGAACACTGTAAAAACATAATTTATGCTTACCTGATAAATTTATTTCTCTTGTAGTGTGTTCAGTCCACGGGTCATCCATTACTTATGGGATATATTCTCCTTCCCAACAGGAAGTTGCAAGAGGATCACCCAAGCAGAGCTGCTATATAGCTCCTCCCCTCACATGTCATATCCAGTCATTCGACCGAAACAAGACGAGAAAGGAGAAACTATAAGGTGCAGTGGTGACTGGAGTTATAATTTTAAAATTTAGAACCTGCCTTAAAAAGACAGGGCGGGCCGTGGACTGAACACACTACAAGAGAAATAAATTTATCAGGTAAGCATAAATTATGTTTTCTCTTGTTAAGTGTGTTCAGTCCACGGGTCATCCATTACTTATGGGATACCCATACCAAAGCTAAGTACACGGATGAAGGGAGGGACAAGGCAGGAACATTAAACAGAAGGAACCACTGCCTGTAGAACCTTTCTCCCAAAACCAGCCTCCGAAGAAGCGAAAGTGTCAAATTTGTAAAATTTGGAAAAAGTATGAAGTGAAGACCAAGTTGCAGCCTTGCAAATCTGTTCAACAGAGGCCCCATTCTTAAAGGCCCAGGTGGAAGCCACAGCTCTAGTGGAATGAGCTGTAATTCTTTCAGGAGGCTGCTGTCCAGCAGTATCATAGGCTAAACGTATTATGCTACGAAGCCAAAAAGAGAGAGAGGTAGCCGAAGCCTTTTGACCTCTCCTCTGTCCAGAGTAAACGACAAACAGAGAAGAAGTTTGTCTAAAATCTTTAGTTGCCTGTAAGTAGAACTTCAGAGCACGGACCACGTCCAGATTATGCAAAAGACGTTCCTTCTTTGAAGAAGGATTAGGACATAATGATGGAACAACAATCTCTTGATTGATATTCCTGTTAGAAACAACCTTAGGTAAAAACCCAGGTTTAGTACGCAGTACTACCTTGTCTGAATGAAAGATCAGATAAGGAGAATCACAATGTAAGGCAGATAACTCAGAGACTCTTCGAGCCGAGGAAATAGCCATCAAAAACAAAACTTTCCAAGATAAAAGCTTAATATCAATGGAATGAAGGGGTTCAAACGGAACACCCTGAAGAACTTTAAGAACCAAGTTTAAGCTCCATGGAGGAGCAACAGCTTTAAACACAGGCTTAATTCTAGCCAAAGCCTGACAAAAGGCCTGGACGTCTGGATTCTCTGCCAGACGTTTGTGTAAAAGAATAGACAGAGCTGAAATCTGTCCCTTTAGCGAACAAACCATTTTCTAAACCCTCTTGTAGAAAAGCCAATATCCTAGGAATCCTAACCTTACTCCATGAGTAACTCTTGGATTCGCACCAATATAAATATTTACGCCATATCTTATGGTAAATCTTTCTGGTCACAGGTTTCCGAGCCTGTATTAATGTATCAATAACCGAAACCAAAAAACCCCGCTTAGATAGAATCAAGCGTTCAATTTCCAGGCAGTCAGCCTCAGAGAAATTAGGTTTGGATGGTTGAAAGGACCCTGAATTAGAAGGTCCTGCCTCAGAGGAAGAGACCATGGTGGACAGGACGACATGTCCACTAGGTCTGCATACCAGGTCCTGCGTGGCCACGCAGGCGCCATCAGAATTACCGATGCCCTCTCCTGTTTGATCCTGGCAATCAGTCGAGGTAGCAATGGAAATGGTGGAAACACATAAGCTATGTTGAAAACCCAAGGGGCTGCTAATGCATCTACCAGCACCGCTCCCGGGTCCCTGGACCTGGATCCGTAACAAGGAAGCTTCGCGTTCTGGCGAGATGCCATGAGATCCAGATCCGGTTTGCCCCAACGACGAATCAGTTGAGCAAATACCTCCGGGTGAAGTTCCCACTCTCCCAGATGAAAAGTCAGGCGACTTAGGAAATCCGCCTCCCAGTTCTCTACGCCTGGGATGTAAATCGCTGACAGGTGGCAAGAGTGAGACTCTGCCCAGCGAATTATCTTCGAGACTTCCAACATCGCTAGGGAACTCCTGGTTCCCCCTTGATGATTGATGTAAGCCACAGTCGTGATATTGTCCGACTGAAATCTGATGAACCTCAGTCTTGCTAACTGAGGCCAAGCTAGAAGAGCATTGAATATTGCTCTTAATTCCAGAATGTTTATTGGAAGGAGTTTCTCCTCCTGAGTCCACAAACCCTGAGCCTTCAGGGAATTCCAGACTGCTCCCCAGCCTAGAAGGCTGGAATCCGTTGTTACAATCGTCCAATCTGGTCTGTGAAAGGTCATTCCTTTGGACAGATGAACCGGTGACAACCACCAGAGAAGAGAATCTCTGGTCTCCTGGTCCAGATTTAGCAAAGGGGACAGATCTGAGTAATCCCCGTTCCATTGACTGAGCATGCATAGTTGCAGCGGTCTGAGATGCAGGCGCGCAAATGGCACTATGTCCATTGCCGTGACCATTAAGCCGATTACCTCCATGCACTGAGCTACTGATGGGCTTGGAATGGAATGAAGGACACGGCAAGCATTGAGAATCTTTGATAACCTGGACTCCGTCAGGTAAATCTTCATCTCTACAGAATCTATAAGAGTCCCTAGAAAAGGAACCCTTGTGAGTGGTAACAGAGAACTCTTTTCCACGTTCACTTTCCACCCATGCGACCTCAGAAATGCAAGAACTATCTTTGTATGAGACTTTGCATTCTGAAAACTTGACGCTTGTATCAGAATGTCGTCTAGGTACGGAGCCACCGCTTTGCTTCGTGGTCTTAGTACCGCCAGAAGTGAGCCCAGAACCTTCGTAAAAATTCTCTGGGCCGTGGCTAACCCGAAGGGAAGAGCCACAAACTGGTAATGCCTGTCTAGAAAGGCAAACCTTAGGTACCGATAATGATCTTTGTGGATCGGTATGTGAAGGTAAGCATCCTTTAAGTCCACCGTGGTCATATATTGACCCTCTTGGATCATGGGTAGGATGGTTCGAATGGTTTCCATCTTGAACGATGGTACCCTTAGGAATTTGTTTAAGATCTTTAAGTCCAAGATTGGTCTGAAGGTTCCCTCTTTTTTGGGAACCACAAATAGATTTGAGTAAAATCCTTGTCCCTGTTCCGATCGCGGAACTGAGTGGATCACTCCCATGATTAAGAGGTCTTGTACACATTGTAGAAATGCCTCTCTCTTTACTAGGTTTGTCGATAACCTCGAAAGATGGAACCTCCCTTGTGGTGGAGAGGTTTTGAAATCCAGAAGGTATCCCTGAGATATAATCTTCAACGTCCAGGGATCCTGCACATCTCTTGCCCAAGCCTGGGCGAAGAGAGAAAGTCTGCCCCCCACTAAATCCGTCTCCGGATAGGGGGCCCTGTCTTCATGCTGTCTTAGGGGCGGAAGTAGGCTTTCTGGCCTGCTTGCCCTTGTTCCATGACTGGTTGCCTTTCCAACCCTGTCTGTAACGAGCAGTAGTTCCTTCCTGTTTTGGAGCGGAGGAAGTTGATGCTGCTCCTGCCTTGAAGTTACGAAAGGCACGAAAATTAGACTGTTTGGCCTTCGGTTTGGCCCTGTCCTGAGGAAGGGCGTGGCCCTTACCTCCCGTAATGTCAGCAATAATTTCCTTCAAGCCGGGCCCGAATAAGGTCTGCCCTTTGAAAGGAATGTTAAGTAGCTTAGACTTGGAAGTTACATCCGCTGACCAGGATTTAAGCCAGAGCACTCTGCGCGCCTGTATGGCGAATCCGGAATTTTTAGCCGTAAGTTTGGTTAGATGTACTACGGCATCTGAAACAAACGCATTAGCTTGCTTAAGGGTTCTAACTTTGCTCAAAGCCTCATCCAATGGCTCTGTGCGAATCGCCTCTTCCAGAGACTCAAACCAGAATGCCACTGCAGTCGTGACAGGCGCAATGCATGCAAGAGGCTGCAAAATAAAACCCTGTTGAACAAACATTTTCTTAAGATAACCCTCTAATTTTTTATCCATTGGATCTGAGAAAGCACAGATATCCTCCACCGGGATAGTGGTACGCTTGGCTAAAGTAGAAACTGCTCCCTCCACCTTAGGGACCGTCTGCCATAAGTCTCGTGTGGTGGCGTCTATAGGAAACATTTTTCTGAATATCGGGGGAGGGGAAAAAGGCACACCGGGTTTATCCCACTCCTTACTAATAATTTCTGTAAGTCTTTTTGGTATAGGAAAAACGTCAGTACACACCGGTACCGCATAGTATCTATCCAACCTACACAATTTCTCTGGGATTGCCACCGTGTCGCAATCATTCAGAGCCGCTAATACCTCCCCTAGTAACACACGGAGGTTCTCAAGCTTAAATTTAAAATTTGAAATTTCTGAATCCGGTCTCCCCGGATCAGAACCGTCACCGACAGAATGAAGCTCACCGTCCTCATGTTCTGCAAATTGTGATGCAGTATCAGACATGGCTCTCGTGTCATCAGCGCGCTCTGTCCTTAACCCAGAGCTATCGCGCTTGCCCCTCAATTCGGGCATATTATATA
Source organism: Bombina bombina (assembly GCF_027579735.1). Classification (NCBI taxonomy): domain Eukaryota; kingdom Metazoa; phylum Chordata; class Amphibia; order Anura; family Bombinatoridae; genus Bombina; species Bombina bombina. Next base: position 420,773,195 of record NC_069503.1, on the reverse strand, counting down.
ATACTTCTTTCATAACATTAGCCATATCATGTAAAGTGATTTGTAAGGGCCTAGATGTACTTGGCGTCTCAATCCTATGCATCTCCCGAGCGGGAGACGCAGGTACTGACACGTGAGGAGAGTTAGGCGGCATAACTTCCCCCTCGTTGTCTGGTGATAGTTTCTCTATCGGTACAGATTGACTTTTATTCAAAGCAATATCAATACAATTGGTACACATCGTTCTATTGGGCTCCACATTGGCTTTTGAACATGATGAACAAACAGTTTCCTCTGAATCAGACATGCTTGTAAACTTATTGAAAGTGATTTCCAAGCTTGCTAGTTTCATTGCGACGTCTGTTTAAACAATATAAAAAACGCTGCAGCGCTTCAAAAATACAGATATAATTAAACAATTCTTAACAAGAAGTGTAATATTAGCAGAGGATTGCACCCATTAGCAAAAGGATGATTAACCCCTCAATACCCCAAACGGATAAAACGGATATCAATTAAGATTTAACGCTTTTAATCACAGTCAAGCACACTGTCACAGATCTGCTGTGACTGATTACCTCCCTCAAAAAAATGAATTTTGCAGACCCCTGAGCTCTCTAGAGACGTCCTGGATCAAGGAGGAAGAAGCAGGAAGACTGTGCTTGAATTATAACTGCGCAACAAGGCGCTAAAACAAGGTCCCTCCCACTCCTATCACAACAGTGGGAGCCCTGATATAACGGTTTCCATGCAGAAAATATATGTCAGCCATGTGGAAAAAAATCATGCCCAAAGAGATTTATCACCAAAGTACCTCACAAAAACGAATAACATGCCAGTAAACGTTTTATTAAAAAATAACATTTTCCAATGTCATGCAAAGTTATCACTAAGCCTGCTACCAGTCGCTACCACTGCAGATAAGGCTTAAGTATTATTTCAGTTTTAACAGTATTTTCTCAGTCAAATTCTAGTCCCTAGAAAATAACTTGACTGCGCATACATTTATCAGCCTTATACCAGTTACCACTACTGCATTTAAGGCTGTACTTACATCATACGGTAACAGCAGTATTTTCTTAGTCAATTCCATTCCCAGAAAATAATGTACCGCACATACCTCATTTGCGGAGGACCCCGCATGCTATTCCCATTTTCTGAAGTTACCCCACTCCTCAGAATGTCGAGAACAGCCAGTGGATCTTAGTTACGCCTGCTAAGATCATATAAAAAAAACGCAGGCAGTTTCTTCTTCCAAATACTGCCTGAGATAGAAAAACAGCACACTCCGGTGCCATTTAAAATAACAAACTTTTGAAGAATAGTTAAGTAAAAACTCCAGCTCCTCTCGCGACCTCCTTCTTTGTTGAGGGTTGCAAGAGAATGACTGGGTATGACATGTGAGGGGAGGAGCTATATAGCAGCTCTGCTTGGGTGATCCTCTTGCAACTTCCTGTTGGGAAGGAGAATATATCCCATAAGTAATGGATGACCCGTGGACTGAACACACTTAACAAGAGAAATGGGGTGCTGTCAATACAATACTCAACTTATCAGATACTGGTTTACCTAGTTTGAGAGGGCAGGTTATTCCAATTATAGTGTCATCAAGTTACAAAGCCAGCATGAATAGGATTCTTGTTTGTTTTTCTTTTTTTTTTTTTTCTCCCTACGCAATAATATGTACATCACTGCTGGAAAGTATCTCTTGGTGTAATGATTGCTTCCAATAAACTGAAGTCCTTAGGAGTTTGTAGGGTTCCCTCCATCCTGTACCCCGGACGGGGAGGAGAAGGAGGAGAACTCGAGTGAGTTGTACTGCTAACTTAAGTAAAAATGGAAAATGAAGGTATGCAAAACCATTGTAACAAACATGATGTTGTCAACACAATATTTAAATTGTCATAGGCTGGAGTATCCACTTTAAGAGGACATGTAACTCTTGTTAGTCTGTCAGTGATTTACAAAGACAATGCGACTGGGACTCCTATAAATCCACTTTTGCAATAATATGTACATCATTGTGAAAAAGTATTTTTTCTGTGTATTGTATGCTTTCAAATAAATCAAATATTAAAATATATATATATATATATACACATATGTATATACACACACATACATACACACACACACACACACACAGATAGATACATATATAAACACACAATAATTTTATATTATGTCTCAAAGTGTTTAATGCCCCTTTAATCCAATATGAAAAGCTAAAATCCCAAATGGTAACTATATACACAAAAAGTGCTACATAATCGAAAATTTACTTAAAAAACTAAATAAAAATAGCAGTGATTACTTATTTTTTCAACACAAATTGCAAAAAAGGTTTCTAATATATTAATGTGCATTTCAGATACAACTTTAATATCCATTAACCACTTAACGACCAAGAACGTACAGGGTACGTCCTAAAAAAAATGTCACTTAGTGTTTTAAAGCACTTAGGGTTTTAAAGCACTGGAAGCGATCATGATCGCTTCCAGACGCTTTTAGGGTATTGCAGTGATGCCTCGATATTGAGGCATCCTGCAATACCATTTTTTAAGCATCTGATGCAGAGAGAGCCACTCTGTGGCCCTCTCTGCATCGGCCAGCATGGTGCCGATCGTTGGTGGGTGGGAGCAGCTGCAGGGAGGAGGGTGGGCGTCCCATTGTCAGTGCTTGTTCCGGATCCGAATTACTGTTGATCCGTGAGCATATTAGAAGTAGGGAAACTCTGTTCAGTTTAGGATAGGGAAGGGGTTTCGGGAGGGGGAAAAATGGTTTGGAAAGTGATCCCAGAGGGGGGTGGGTTATTGAGGGGGGAAGCTACACTACAGAAAATGTACATTTTATACCTATTTTAGTAAAAAAGGGCAGATTTGTAAGTAAAATGGGTACTGGCAGACAGCTGCCAGTACCAAAGATGGCGGCCAATAGGTCAAGGGGGGAGGCTTAGAGAGCTGTTTGGGGGGGGGGGGGGTCAGGGCGGTTGGGTGGTAATGGGGGATCCTCCACTTTATATAAAATATATTTAAAAAAAAAAACACAATCTTTAAAAAAAACTGCCAGTACTTAAGATGCTGGTGACAATTGTGAGGTGGGGGGGGGGAGGGAAAAGAGCTGTTTGAGGGGGTCAGGGAGGGATCAGAGAGTGGGATGTGTCAGGTCGGAGGCTGATCTCTACACTAAAGCTAAAATTAACCCTACAAACTATGTAATTAACCCCTTAACTGCTGGGCATAAACACAAGTGTGGCACGCAGCGGTATTTAGCGGCCTTCTCAAACAACAATGCCAAAGCCATATATGTCTGTTATTTCTGAACAAAAGGGATCCCAGAGAAGCATTTACAACCATTTGTGCCATAATTGCACAAACGGTTTGTAAATAATTTCAGTGAGAAACCTAAAGTTTGTGAAAAAGTGAACGATTTTCTTTATTTGATTGCATTTGGAGGTGAAATGGTGGCATGAAATATACCAAAATGAGCCTCGATCAATACTTTGGGTTGACTACTAAAAAAAAAATATATACATGTAAAGGGTTATTCAGGGATTTCTGACAGAGTTCAAATGTAACTATTGCTAATTTAAATAAAAAAAAAAAAACAGAATTTATGTTTACCTGATAAATTACTTTCTCCAACGGTGTGTCCGGTCCACGGCGTCATCCTTACTTGTGGGATATTCTCTTCCCCAACAGGAAATGGCAAAGAGCCCAGCAAAGCTGGTCACATGATCCCTCCTAGGCTCCGCCTACCCCAGTCATTCGACCGACGTTAAGGAGGAATATTTGCATAGGAGAAACCATATGATACCGTGGTGACTGTAGTTAAAGAAAATAAATTATCAGACCTGATTAAAAAACCAGGGCGGGCCGTGGACCGGAAACACCGTTGGAGAAAGTAATTTATCAGGTAAACATAAATTCTGTTTTCTCCAACATAGGTGTGTCCGGTCCACGGCGTCATCCTTACTTGTGGGAACCAATACCAAAGCTTTAGGACACGGATGAAGGGAGGGAGCAAATCAGGTCACCTAAATGGAAGGCACCACGGCTTGCAAAACCTTTCTCCCAAAAATAGCCTCAGAAGAAGCAAAAGTATCAAACTTGTAAAATTTGGTAAAAGTGTGCAGTGAAGACCAAGTCGCTGCCCTACATATCTGATCAACAGAAGCCTCGTTCTTGAAGGCCCATGTGGAAGCCACAGCCCTAGTGGAATGAGCTGTGATTCTTTCGGGAGGCTGCCGTCCGGCAGTCTCGTAAGCCAATCTGATGATGCTTTTAATCCAAAAAGAGAGAGAGGTAGAAGTTGCTTTTTGACCTCTCCTTTTACCTGAATAAACAACAAACAAGGAAGATGTTTGTCTAAAATCCTTTGTAGCATCTAAATAGAATTTTAGAGCGCGAACAACATCCAAATTGTGCAACAAACGTTCCTTCTTTGAAACTGGTTTCGGACACAGAGAAGGTACGATAATCTCCTGGTTAATGTTTTTGTTAGAAACAACTTTTGGAAGAAAACCAGGTTTAGTACGTAAAACCACCTTATCTGCATGGAACACCAGATAAGGAGGAGAACACTGCAGAGCAGATAATTCCGAAACTCTTCTAGCAGAAGAAATTGCAACTAAAAACAAAACTTTCCAAGATAATAACTTAATATCAACGGAATGTAAGGGTTCAAACGGAACCCCCTGAAGAACTGAAAGAACTAAGTTGAGACTCCAAGGAGGAGTCAAAGGTTTGTAAACAGGCTTAATTCTAACCAGAGCCTGAACAAAGGCTTGAACATCTGGCACAGCTGCCAGCTTTTTGTGAAGTAACACAGACAAGGCAGAAATCTGTCCCTTCAGGGAACTTGCAGATAATCCTTTTTCCAATCCTTCTTGAAGGAAGGATAGAATCTTAGGAATCTTAACCTTGTCCCAAGGGAATCCTTTAGATTCACACCAACAGATATATTTTTTCCAAATTTTGTGGTAAATCTTTCTAGTTACAGGCTTTCTGGCCTGAATAAGAGTATCGATAACAGAATCTGAGAACCCTCGCTTTGATAAGATCAAGCGTTCAATCTCCAAGCAGTCGAAACCAGATTCGGATGTTCGAACGGACCCTGAACAAGAAGGTCTCGTCTCAAAGGTAGCTTCCAAGGTGGATCCGATGACATATTCACCAGATCTGCATACCAAGTCCTGCGTGGCCACGCAGGAGCTATCAAGATCACCGACGCCCTCTCCTGGTTGATCCTGGCTACCAGCCTGGGGATGAGAGGAAACGGCGGGAACACATAAGCTAGTTTGAAGGTCCAAGGTGCTACTAGTGCATCCACTAGAGCCGCCTTGGGATCCCTGGATCTGGACCCGTAGCAAGGAACTTTGAAGTTCTGACGAGAGGCCATCAGATCCATGTCTGGAATGCCCCACAGCTGAGTGACTTGGGCAAAGATTTCCGGATGGAGTTCCCACTCCCCCGGATGCAAAGTCTGACGACTCAGAAAATCCGCTTCCCAATTTTCCACTCCTGGGATGTGGATAGCAGACAGGTGGCAGGAGTGAGACTCCGCCCATAGAATGATTTTGGTCACTTATTCCATCGCCAGGGAACTCCTTGTTCCCCCCTGATGGTTGATGTACGCAACAGTTGTCATGTTGTCTGATTGAAACCGTATGAACTTGGCCCTCGCTAGCTGAGGCCAAGCCTTGAGAGCATTGAATATCGCTCTCAGTTCCAGAATATTTATCGGTAGAAGAGATTCTTCCCGAGACCAAAGACCCTGAGCTTTCAGGGATCCCCAGACCGCGCCCCAGCCCATCAGACTGGCGTCGGTCGTGACAATGACCCACTCTGGTCTGCGGAATGTCATCCCTTGTGACAGGTTGTCCAGGGACAGCCACCAACGGAGTGAGTCTCTGGTCCTCTGATTTACTTGTATCTTCGGAGACAAGTCTGTATAGTCCCCATTCCACTGACTGAGCATGCACAGTTGTAATGGTCTTAGATGAATGCGCGCAAAAGGAACTATGTCCATTGCCGCTACCATCAAACCGATCACTTCCATGCACTGCGCTATGGAAGGAAGAGGAACGGAATGAAGTATCCGACAAGAGTCTAGAAGTTTTGTTTTTCTGGCCTCTGTCAGAAAAATCCTCATTTCTAAGGAGTCTATTATTGTTCCCAAGAAGGGAACCCTTGTTGACGGAGATAGAGAACTCTTTTCCACGTTCACTTTCCATCCGTGAGATCTGAGAAAGGCCAGGACAATGTCCGTGTGAGCCTTTGCTTGAGGAAGGGACGACGCTTGAATCAGAATGTCGTCCAAGTAAGGTACTACAGCAATGCCCCTTGGTCTTAGCACAGCTAGAAGGGACCCTAGTACCTTTGTGAAAATCCTTTGAGCAGTGGCTAATCCGAAAGGAAGCGCCACGAACTGGTAATGCTTGTCCAGGAATGCGAACCTTAGGAACCGATGATGTTCCTTGTGGATAGGAATATGTAGATACGCATCCTTTAAATCCACTGTGGTCATGAATTGACCTTCCTGGATGGAAGGAAGAATAGTTCGAATGGTTTCCATCTTGAACGATGGAACCTTGAGAAACTTGTTTAAGATCTTGAGATCTAAGATTGGTCTGAACGTTCCCTCTTTTTTGGGAACTATGAACAGATTGGAGTAGAACCCCATCCCTTGTTCTCTTAATGGAACAGGATGAATCACTCCCATTTTTAACAGGTCTTCTACACAATGTAAGAATGCCTGTCTTTTTATGTGGTCTGAAGACAACTGAGACCTGTGGAACCTCCCCCTTGGGGGAAGCCCCTTGAATTCCAGAAGATAACCTTGGGAGACTATTTCTAGCGCCCAAGGATCCAGAACATCTCTTGCCCAAGCCTGAGCGAAGAGAGAGAGTCTGCCCCCCACCAGATCCGGTCCCGGATCGGGGGCCAACATTTCATGCTGTCTTGGTAGCAGTGGCAGGTTTCTTGGCCTGCTTTCCCTTGTTCCAGCCTTGCATTGGTCTCCAAGCTGGCTTGGCTTGAGAAGTATTACCCTCTTGCTTAGAGGACGTAGCACTTTGGGCTGGTCCGTTTCTACGAAAGGGACGAAAATTAGGTTTATTTTTTGCCTTGAAAGGCCGATCCTGAGGAAGGGCGTGGCCCTTACCCCCAGTGATATCAGAGATAATCTCTTTCAAGTCAGGGCCAAACAGCGTTATCCCCTTGAAAGGAATGTTAAGTAGCTTGTTCTTGGAAGACGCATCAGCTGACCAAGATTTCAACCAAAGCGCTCTGCGCGCCACAATAGCAAACCCTGAATTCTTAGCCGCTAACCTAGCCAATTGCAAAGTGGCGTCTAGGGTGAAAGAATTAGCCAATTTGAGAGCATTGATTCTGTCCATAATCTCCTCATAAGGAGGAGAATCACTATCGACCGCCTTTATCAGCTCATCGAACCAGAAACATGCGGCTGTAGCTACAGGGACAATGCATGAAATTGGTTGTAGAAGGTAACCCTGCTGAACAAACATCTTTTTAAGTAAACCTTCTAATTTTTTATCCATAGGATCTTTGAAAGCACAACTATCCTCTATGGGTATAGTGGTGCGTTTGTTTAAAGTGGAAACCGCTCCCTCGACCTTGGGGACTGTCTGCCATAAGTCCTTTCTGGGGTCGACCATAGGAAACAATTTTTTAAATATGGGGGGAGGGACGAAAGGAATACCGGGCCTTTCCCATTCTTTATTAACAATGTCCGCCACCCGCTTGGGTATAGGAAAAGCTTCTGGGAGCCCCGGGACCTCTAGGAACTTGTCCATTTTACATAGTTTCTCTGGGATGACCAACTTGTCACAATCATCCAGAGTGGATAATACCTCCTTGAGCAGAATGCGGAGATGTTCCAACTTAAATTTAAACGTAATCACATCAGGTTCAGCTTGTTGAGAAATGTTCCCTGAATCAGTAATTTCTCCCTCAGACAAAACCTCCCTGGCCCCATCAGACTGGGTTAGGGGCCCTTCAGAACCATTATTATCAGCGTCGTCATGCTCTTCAGTATCTAAAACAGAGCAGTCACGCTTACGCTGGTAAGTGTTCATTTTGGCTAAAATGTTTTTGACAGAATTATCCATTACAGCCGTTAATTGTTGCATAGTAAGGAGTATTGGCGCGCTAGATGTACTAGGGGCCTCCTGAGTGGGCAAGACTCGTGTAGACGAAGGAGGGAATGATGCAGTACCATGCTTACTCCCCTCACTTGAGGAATCATCTTGGGCATCATTGTCATTGTCACATAAATCACATTTATTTAAATGAATAGGAATTCTGGCTTCCCCACATTCAGAACACAGTCTATCTGGTAGTTCAGACATGTTAAACAGGCATAAACTTGATAACAAAGTACAAAAAACGTTTTAAAATAAAACCGTTACTGTCACTTTAAATTTTAAACTGAACACACTTTATTACTGCAATTGCGAAAAAACATGAAGGAATTGTTCAAAATTCACCAAATTTTCACCACAGTGTCTTAAAGCCTTAAAAGTATTGCACACCAAATTTGGAAGCTTTAACCCTTAAAATAACGGAACCGGAGCCGTTTTTAACTTTAACCCCTTTACAGTCCCTGGTATCTGCTTTGCTGAGACCCAACCAAGCCCAAAGGGGAATACGATACCAAATGACGCCTTCAGAAAGTCTTTTCTAAGTATCAGAGCTCCTCTCACATGCGACTGCATGTCATGCCTCTCAAAAACAAGTGCGCAACACCGGCGCGAAAATGAGGCTCTGCCTATGATTTGGGAAAGCCCCTAAAGAATAAGGTGTCTAAAACAGTGCCTGCCGATATTATTATATCAAAATACCCAGATAAAATGATTCCTCAAGGCTAAATATGTGTTAATAATGAATCGATTTAGCCCAGAAAAAGTCTACAGTCTTAATAAGCCCTTGTGAAGCCCTTATTTACGATCTTAATAAACATGGCTTACCGGATCCCATAGGGAAAATGACAGCTTCCAGCATTACATCGTCTTGTTAGAATGTGTCATACCTCAAGCAGCAAGAGACTGCTCACTGTTCCCCCAACTGAAGTTAATTGCTCTCAACAGTCCTGTGTGGAACAGCCATGGATTTTAGTGACGGTTGCTAAAATCATTTTCCTCATACAAACAGAAATCTTCATCTCTTTTCTGTTTCTGAGTAAATAGTACATACCAGCACTATTTTAAAATAACAAACTCTTGATTGAATAATAAAAACTACAGTTAAACACTAAAAAACTCTAAGCCATCTCCGTGGAGATGTTGCCTGTACAACGGCAAAGAGAATGACTGGGGTAGGCGGAGCCTAGGAGGGATCATGTGACCAGCTTTGCTGGGCTCTTTGCCATTTCCTGTTGGGGAAGAGAATATCCCACAAGTAAGGATGACGCCGTGGACCGGACACACCTATGTTGGAGAAAGAAGGTTTGGAAATTACAAAGTGCTACTTGTATTTATTGCCCTATAACTTGCAAAAAAAAAAGCAAAGAACATGTAAACATTTGGTATTTCTAAACTCAGGACAAAATATAGAAACTATTTAGCATGTTTGTTTTTTGGTGGCTGTAGATGTGTAACAGATTTTGGGGGTCAAATTTAGAAAAAGTGTGGGTTTTTTTTTATAATAAATTATAAGATATGATGAAAATAATGGTATCTTTAGAAAGTCCATTTAATGTTGAGAAAAATTGTATATAATATGTGTGGGTACAGTAAATGAGTAAGAGGAAAATTACAGCTAAACACAAACACTGCAGAAATGTAAAAATAGCCCTGGTCCTTAACGGTCAGAAATATTAAAGGTGCTGTGGTCCTTAGGGGTTAAAAAACACACCAACAACAAAATAGTGTAGCTTAACTAAGACTAGATTTAGCAACATTATTTTTTTGCAACTAATACTCTCTTAAAAGTTTTTTTCCAATTTTTTAGAAAATTTAGATACAAAATAAGTAATGCATGTAAATTGCAAAGTTTACCTATATCTAAAGCTTTATTTAAATAGGCCACTTTAGTTTTTGATGACACTGTCCCTTTAAATTGTGACCTTGGGAGCTCGGATATGGCAGCTTAGTGTGTAGGCTCCGACCAACACAGAGGCTATTTGAGATATAGCCATCTCCAAATGCAGCTTTTTGCCAACACCTGTAAGGAGACACTGTTAAGCAAGTAAACCAGCTACATACTAGCCGAAAACTAAAGCGAGTGAAGGTCGGACGGAACTCCGTTGCAGAAAACGCAGGAGCATGTAACTCCAGAACGCCAGGCCTACACGAACATTCAGCCTGAGAACGTGCAACACTAATACAGTGACTGGTTTGACCCCACAGAACAAAGTAGCCTTGATGCAAACTGTTTTGGGGACATTTAATATGCCGCAATACACTATATATCAAGCTGCATGGCCCTTGGATAGCGGCCTCAAAATGGCGCCGGCAAACTCGCAAGCAGCCTCTCTCCTCAATAGGCTGGATTGAAACAGGCCAACTGGTCACTATAACTGAAAGATATAGCTAGCATCAGATGCAGATGGCTAAATATTAGGTGAAATATGGCCATAATGGGCATTGCTATTTCTACAATCTAAGCAACATGATATAAAACAGACAAGTAGCAAAGTATAAGCTGCGCTTCTTTGCACAGAGTAAAGAGTTAATCTGATGGATATTCTAATGTTCAAAACATACAATGTTGGTATATAAGGAAAAAGCAAGATTTCCAAATCAGAGCTAAATAGATCTAAGTGAAAATTTATTATATATATGTATAAATATTCGAAACACCAAATAAAAGTTTTAACACTTATCTGGAATAAGTAAAATACTTCCCAGGTGTGGTTGGTAAATCGGTGGGTGCTGCTCTCAAAAGGACAATCAGGGCTGTGCTCCTGATATAACAATACACTGCAAGGACAAGAGAAGAAAGAGAGCGCAACCCACTCTAAGGGTAAAAATGTTTTAATATAACACGCAATGCAAGAAGTGCTAGTAATGCACGTACAGAATATAAAATCAAACAGGCACAATCATATCACCACAGTCCGGTTTGTCAGTATCAGCGTGTGTCTCGATGTTTTAGCAGTCCGTGATCACCTTCCTTCACTCTCCGGAAAAGTTTCAGGGTCTCACGGTACTAGCAGGACCGTAGCTGAATCAGGCAGTTTCTGACTGTGGTAGATTGAAGTGCGTATATATCTCTACGCGTTTCGTCAAGCTCCGGCTTAACTTTCTCAAGAGGATATATTAAATTCCAAAAGTCCGTGGTTTTTAAATGTTCAAGGAAAAGCGCGCCCCTAGCATCTCAACTTCTCATTGGGCTGACGCTTCCCTTTGTGATTGGCTTAATGTCCAGACAACTCCCATATAAAATGGACCAATAGGAGCATTCCATTCACGTCACTAGAAAAATTGGAAAAAACAACAAAACGAACAACTTAAAAAGGAAATTACTCACAGCTTAATCAATGCGAGAATGCATATACATATAAAGAAAATGCTCGAATAGGTATAATGCAAATACTTATAAAATATCTGATCTTAAAAAAATTTTAAGTACAAGGAAAAAGGAAGCGCTGAGAGTTCACATACTCAAACAAAAGGATACCTATATACACTGCTCAAAAAAATAAAGGGAACACTAAAATAACACATCCTAGATCTGAATGAATAAAATATTCTAATTAAATACTTTGTTCTTTACATAGTTGAATGTGCTGACAACAAAATCACACAAAAATTAAAAAATGGAAATCAAAATTTTCAACCCATGGAGGTCTGGATTTGGAGTCACACTCAAAATTAAAGTGGAAAAACACACTACAGGCAGATCCAACTTTGATGTAATGTCCTTAAAACAAGTCAAAATGAGGCTCAGTAGTGTGTGTGGCCTCCACGTGCCTGTATGACCTCCCTACAACGCCTGTGCATGCTCCTGATGAGGTGGCGGATGGTCTCCTGAGGGATCTCCTCCCAGACCTGGACTAAAGCATCCACCAACTCCTGGACAGTCTGTGGTGCAAAGTGAAGTTGGTGGATGGAGCGAGACATGATGTCCCAGATGTGCTCAATTGGATTCAGGTCTGGGGAACGGGAGGGCCAGTCCATAGCATCAATGCCTTCGTCTTGCAGGAACTGCTGACACACTCCAACCACATGAGGTCTAGCATTGTCTTGCATTAGGAGGAACCCAGGGCCAACCGCACCAGCATATGGTCTCACAAGGGGTCTGAGGATCTCATCTTGATACCTAATGGCAGTCAGGCTACCTCTGGCGAGCACATGGAGGGCTGTTCGGCCCCTCAAAGAAATGCCACCCCACACCATTACTGACCCACTGCCAAACTGGCCATGCTGGAGGATGTTGCAGGCAGCAGAACGTTCTCCACGGCGTTTCCAGACTGTCACGTCTGTCAAATGTGCTCAGTGTGCCCCTTCTTTCATCTGTGAAGAGCACAGGGCGCCAGCGGCGAATTTGCCAATCTTGGTGTTCTCTGGCAAATGTCAAACGTCCTGCACGGTGTTGGACTGTAAGCACAACCCCCACCTGTTGACGTTGGGTCCTCATACCACCCTCATGGAGTCTGTTTCTGACCGTTTGAGCAGACACATGCACATTTGTGGCCTGCTGGAGGTCATTTTGCAGGGCTCTGGCAGTGCTCCTCCTGTTCCTCCTTGCACAAAGGCGGAGGTAGCGGTCCTGCTGCTGGGTTGTTGCCCTCCTACGGCCTCCTCCACGTCTCCTGATGTACTGGCCTGTCTCCTGGTAGCGCCTCCATGCTCTGGACACTACGCTGACAGACACAGCAATCCTTCTTGCCACAGCTCGCACTGATGTGCCATCCTGGATGAGCTGCACTACCTGAGCCACTTGTGTGGGTTGTAGACTCCGTCTCATGCTACCACTAGAGTGCAAGCACCACCAGCATTCAAAAGTGACCATAACATCAGCCAGAAAGCATAGGAACTGAGAAGTGGTATGTGGTCACCACCTGCAGAACCACTCCTTTATTGGGGGTGTCTTGCTAATTGCCTATAATTTCCACCTGTTGTCTATCCCATTTGCACAACAGCATCTGAAATTGATTGTCACTCAGTGTTGCTTCCTAAGTGGACAGTTTGATTTCACAGAAGTGTGATTGACTTGGAGATACATTGTGTTGTTTAAGTGTTCCCTTTATTTTTTTGAGCAGTGTATTTATTCATATTGAAAAGTTAATGTTGTTCTTTAAAAAATCTATATTTTAAACACATACATAGATCCATCATGTAAGTTAAAAGAAAATAAATATCATTACTAAATAGTTACAAGTTAAAAATATTTTATATCTTCCTATTTGTTAATAAAACTATATTAAAACTGAATTGAGAAATAGATTAAAATCACATAAATGCTTGTAGATCCAAATCGATATTAAGGCCTTTTTCGTTAATGTTATTTAAGGTCTGCAATTCGTGGATCCAGCAGTTTCACGTTGTCTAAGACTTTTAAGTCTGTTCTTGGAACCATTAGGAGGTATCCAGTCAAGTATCATAATTTTTAATCCCTGTGGGTCCGCTCCATGGTGATTTAGGAAATGTAGGGGGACACTATGGTTTTCTACTTTGTTCTTTATATTATTAAAATGTTCATTGAACCTATTTCTTATTAGTCTTTTTGTACGCCCTATGTAATAACAATGGCAATTACATTTAAGTAGATAGACCACAAAGGTGCATTTACACGTAAATTGGTGTTTAATTTTAAAAGTTTTTGAATTGTTCAGATCATTGAATGAATCCCCTCTAATGATCTTATTGCACATATTACAGTTCTTGATACCACATGGCCATGTTCCATTAGTTCTACTTAGCCAATGTGTTTTCTCTGTATGGGGTACTTTATGTGTTGCTTTAAATTTAGAGGGTGCTAAAATATTTTTAAAATCCTGGTTTTTCTTATAGGTTATGGTTGGTTTATTGGGTAATGTGTGACCCAGTATGGGATCTGAGGTTAAAATTCCCCAATGCTTTTTGAGGATATGTTCAATGTCTTTACTTACCTGATTGTAAGTGGTGATAAATCTAATGGTATTATCTGTTGTTTTATTGGCACTTAAGCCTCCATTTGGTATATTAATTTTGGGCATTAGCATTGTGGTTCTATCCATTTTGCTAACTTTTTCTTTTACAGAGGACAAAAGACTCTCTTTGTAACCTCTCTCTTTAAATCTGCAGTCTAGGTTTTCTGAATCTTTATTAAAGTTTTCTAGATATGTACAATTTCTTCTAATCCTTTGATATTGCCCAAGTGGAATATTGTGTTTCCACCTGGGCAAATGACCGCTGTTAGCACTCAAAAAGCCATTTTTGTCGGTTGGCTTTCTATAGTTGCGTACAGCAATATTACGGTCTGTATCAATGTATAGAATTAAATCTAAGAATTCAATACTTTTACTCTGTATGTTACTGGTAAATTTGAGGTTCATTTGATTAGTATTAATGTGTTCTATGAAATTATGTACAGATTGTTCCTTAACTTTCCAAATTATAATAATATAGTCAATATAACGAAAATAACTAATGATATTTTTTGCATAAGGATTATTTGACCAAATAAATTTATTCTCAAACAAACTCATAAATAAATTGGCATACGATGGGGCAAAGGTGGTCCCCATCGCAGTGCCTTGTAACTGTAACTAAAACTCAGAATTAAATTCAAAATAGTTATGTTTTAAAATAAAATCTATTCCTTTTAAAATGAAATCTATTTGTAACAATGATAAACTGCTATTGTTCTTTAAGCTTTCTGTCATGGCTGCAATGCCCAAATGGTGTGGGATGCTGGTGTAAAGGGAGGTGACATCGCATGTCACCCAAAGATAATCACACTCCCATTTTTTACCCTCAAAAGTTGTAATAGTTCGAGTAGTATCCTTTAAAAATGATTTGATATTTTTAACCAGTGGTTGTAAAAAATAATCAATATAGCTCGAAAGGTTACTGGTTAATGAACTGATTCCTGAGATAATTGGCCTTCCTGGTGGATCCACCAAAGTCTTGTGGACTTTGGGGAGATGGTAAAATATAGGGATAGAGGGGTCTCTATCCACCAGGAAGTGATATTCATCATTATTGAGTATACCATTGGATTTGGCCTCTGTAAGAATAATATTAAGTTCTTTGATAAATTTATTTGTGGGATTAAATGTTAGCTTTTCATATGTTTCCTTATCGTCTAATATTCTATTAGCTTCATTGAGGTAGTCAGCTTTATCTTGCACAACCACTCCACTGCCTTTATCAGCATTTTTGATTATAATTTCAGAGTTATTTCTTAGTTCCTTGAGTGTTTTTCTTTCCTGGATAGATAGATTATCATTGTATCTATTAACCCATTTGTCGTTTTTCTCATTCCATAATTTGGATAGATCTGTACTCACCATTTTGTTAAAATCTTTTAGATGTTCTCCTTGTGTCCCAACTGGGAAAAAAATTAGAGGGTCTCTTAAAATTAGTATGTTCAATTAAATCTTGCTCAATTGTATCGTGTAAGCTGTAATTGGCTAGTGTATCATCTTGAGACAAATATGTATTCATTAATGATTCTAAAGTATGTAAAGTATCTTTATCTTGTGAATCTAAGATGTCTACAGTTCTAACTGAACTTGTTGTACTAGGCTGTTTGAGAAAATATCGTTTGAGAGTCATCTTTCTAATATATTTTTGGAGATCTATATAGGTCTCAAATTTATTGGGTGCTTTTTTGGGGACAAAATTCAGGCCTTTTGCAAGTAAATTGATTTTGTTATCACCCAGTTTTTTGGTCGTCAAATCAAAAACATTTTCTCTATTTTTAAGTGTATTATTTTTAAGTACTAATTTTAAGAGACCCTCTAATTTTTTCCCAGTTGGGACACAAGGAGAACATCTAAAAGATTTTAACAAAATGGTGAGTACAGATCTATCCAAATTATGGAATGAGAAAAACGACAAATGGGTTAATAGATACAATGATAATCTATCTATCCAGGAAAGAAAAACACTCAAGGAACTAAGAAATAACTCTGAAATTATAATAAAAAATGCTGATAAAGGCAGTGGAGTGGTTGTGCAAGATAAAGCTGACTACCTCAATGAAGCTAATAGAATATTAGACGATAAGGAAACATATAAAAAGCTAACAAATAAATTTATCAAAGAACTTAATATTATTCTTACAGAGGCCAAATCCAATGGTATACTCAATAATGATGAATATCACTTCCTGGTGGATAGAGACCCCTCTATCCCTATATTTTACCATCTCCCCAAAGTCCACAAGACTTTGGTGGATCCACCAGGAAGGCCAATTATCTCAGGAATCGGTTCATTAACCAGTAACCTTTCGAGCTATATTGATTATTTTTTACAACCACTGGTCAAAAATATCAAATCATTTTTAAAGGATACTACTCAAACTATTACAACTTTTGAGGGTAAAAATGGGAGTGTGATTATCTTTGGGTGACATGCGATGTCACCTCCCTTTACACCAGCATCCCACACCATTTGGGCATTGCAGCCATGACAGAAAGCTTAAAGAACAATAGCAGTTTATCATCGTTACAAATAGATTTCATTTTAAAAGGAATAGATTTTATTTTAAAACATAACTATTTTGAATTTAATTTTGAGTTTTATTTACAGTTACAAGGCACTGCGATGGGGACCACCTTTGCCCCATCGTATGCCAATTTATTTATGAGTTCGTTTGAGAATAAATTTGGTCAAATAATCCTTATGCAAAAAATATCATTAGTTATTTTCGTTATATTGACGATATTATTATAATTTGGAAAGGTAAGGAACAATCTGTACATAATAATTTCATAGAACACATTAATACCAATCCAATGAACCTCAAATTTACCAGTAACATACAGAGTAAAAGTATTGAATTCTTAGATTTAATTCTATACATTGATACAGACAATAATATTGCTGTACACAACTATAGAAAGCCAACCGACAAAAATGGCTTTTTGAGTGCTAACAGCGGTCATTTGCCCAGGTGGAAACACAATATTCCACTTGGGCAATATCAAAGGATTAGAAGAAATTGTACATATCTAGAAAACTTTAATAAAGATTCAGAAAACCTAGACTGCAGATTTAAAGAGAAAGGTTACAAAGAGAGTATTTTGTCCTCTGTAAAAGAAAAAGTTAGCAAAATGGATAGAACCACAATGCTAATGCCCAAAATTAATAAACCAAATGGAGGCTTAAGTGCCAATAAAACAACAGATAATACCATTAGATTTATCACCACTTACAATCAGTGAAGTAAAGACATTGAACATATCCTCAAAAAGCATTGGGGAATTTTAACCTCAGATCCCATACTGGGTCACACATTACCCAATAAACCAACCATAACCTATAAGAAAAACCAGGATTTTAAAAAATATTTTAGTACCCTCTAAATTTAAAGCAACACATAAAGTACCCCATACAGAGAAAACACATTGGCTAAGTAGAACTAATGGAACATGGCCATGTGGTATCAAGAACTGTAATATGTGCAATAAGATCATTAGAGGGGATTCATTCAATGATCTGAACAATTCAAAAACTTTTAAAATTAAACACCAATTTACGTGTAAATCCACCTTTGTGGTCTATCTACTTAAATGTAATTGCCATTGTTATTACATAGGGCGTACAAAAAGACTAATAAGAAATAGGTTCAATGAACATTTTAATAATATAAAGAACAAAGTAGAAAACCATAGTGTCCCCCTACATTTCCTAAATCCCCATGGAGCGGACCCACAGGGATTAAAAATTATGATACTTGACTGGATACCTCCTAATGGTTCCAAGAACAGACTTAAAAGTCTTAGACAACGTGAAACGTTCTGGATCCACGAATTGCAGACCTTAAATAACATTAAAAAAGGCCTTAATATCGATTTGGATCTACAAGCATTTATGTGATTTTAATCTATTTCTCAATACAGTTTTAATATAGTTTTATTAACAAATAGGAAGATATAAAATATTTTTAACTTGTAACTATTTAGTAATGATATTTATTTTCTTTTAACTTACATGATGGATCTATTTATGTGTTTAAAATATAGATTTTTAAAGAACAACATTAACTTTTCAATATGAATAAATATATAGGTATCCTTTTGTTTGAGTATGTGAACTCTCAGCGCTTCCTTTTTCCTTGTACTTAAATTTTTTTTAAGATCAGATATTTTATAAGTATTTGCATTATACCTATTCGAGCATTTTCTTTATATGTATATGCATTCTCGCATTGATTAAGCTGTGAGTAATTTCCTTTTTAAGTTGTTCGTTTTGTTGTTTTTTCCTATTTTTCTAGTGACGTGAATGGACTGCTCCTATTGGTCCATTTTATATGGGAGTTGTCTGGACATTAAGCCAATCACAAAGGGAAGAATCAGCCCAATGAGAAGTTGAGATGCTAGGGGCGCGCTTTTCCTTGAACATTTAAAAACCACGGACTTTTGGAATTTAATATATCCTCTTGAGAAAGTTAAGCCGGAGCTTGACGAAACGCGTAGAGGTATACGCACTTCAATCTACCACAGTCAGAAACTGCCTGATTCAGCTACGGTCCTGCTAGTACCGTGAGACCCTGAAACTTTTCCGGAGAGTGTAGGAAGGTGATCACGGACTGCTGAAACATCGAGACACACGATGATACTGACAAACCGGACTGTGGTGATATGATTGTGCCTGTTTGATTTTATATTCTGTACGTGCATTACTAGCACTTCTTGCATTGCGTGTTATATTAAAACATTTTTACCCTTAGAGTGGGTTGCGCTCTCTTTCTTCTCTTGTCCTTGCATGATATAAAACAGTATCAAGCAGCGACGTCTGGGCATACGCAAATAGCTTTGGGACTTCACATAAAGACACAGGTGTGGGCTCTGTACATTCCCAAACTCAGTTGTAAAACATTAAGCATCGGAGTGAAGAAATCTCCTTACTTATTTAGAACCTTCAGCCATAATAAAAGGGACATAGAGGTCAATAAGCTCCGGCTCCTATAACACAACACTTCCAAACCTATCCTAAACTACCTTATCATCCCCACTAGAATTCTCAGGGATCAAGTTTAAATGTCAAATAGGAAATCAATGAAAGGTGAGAAACCCCCTAAAGTGACCAAGATGAACTCATTCTTTAAATCCTCTCAGAATCCTAGAAAATTAAACATGGGATAAATATATTCAGAAGAGCAGGAAGAATCAGAGGTCAAGCATATGGAAGATTTGCTTATACCAGTAACAAAGGCGGACTTGAAAGACTTGGTCTCAAAAAAGAACATTTCAGCAAACTTCGAAAAGCTGGGGAACAAATTTGATAATATGTATACAGCAGTAACCAACAGTCTTTCGGAGATGAAAACGGAAATCGTTGATTAGGGAGGTCGGATTGACTCCTTGGAGGAGCAAACAGACACTATGGCAGAAGATTTCAATTAAATGTCCCATTCAGTGGCCACCCAAAACCAATTTTTGAATGAGCTACAAAAGAAAATCGAGGATTTGGAAATTTGGAGTATGAGAAACAACATAGGATTGAAAGGAGTCCCGGAAACTATCCTAAGCAAAGACATCCTCACCTATGTGGCCCAACTGTTCCATCAACTAACAGCAGGTGATGATAACTACAATATGGGGATCGAGAGAGCACACAGAGCTCTTAAACCTAAATCAAAAGAAGGTATGACACCCAGGGATGTTGTAATAAAAATGGTTCTATTTCAAGACAAAGATAAAGTTCTTCAAGCTTCCAGAAAAAAAAACACCTTCAAATTTTAAGGGAATGTAAATCAATTCTTACAGGATCTCAGTCTCAGAACCCTGCAACGCAGAAGTGCTTTGAGGCCCCTAACTCAACTTTTAAGGAAGCATCAAATACAGTATAAATGGGGATTTCCATTCACCCTTTATATCACCAAAAACTCCAAAACCATCACTATTAAAGAACCGGAAAACATACCAGAAGTCTGTGGAGTCTTGAGGCTGGACACTCCAACAATACAACCCATGACCTCAGCATTGCCCTCTTCTTTAACGCTGAAACCAACAGCTCCTAAATCGTCCGCTAAGTGGTCCAGAGTCAACAGAAAGACAAAAGACCTGACGTAATCAACACCTGGCAGACCTGGGAAAGAACCGCTCACTTGACAGGCCTTTAGCCAAAGGTTGAGGCCTTCATGAATCAGGACAGACTCCATTGATATCATTTTATGGTTTTGAATGCTCAAATCAGGTAGAAAGGTATATGGTGGACCCACAGGGGGTCTGAATGAAAATGTTGTGTCTGTCATGCTGATGCATTGTGTTAGGCTCCGGCTACTATCTGCTGGAGCATGATTTCTATTACTATGTTTACTACATGCATTAGGAATAGCCAAATGTTGCTTTAGGAATAAACTCACACTACTTTGCCTTTTTATAGAATGGTAAAAATAGGACCCATTAGATGGGTTCACAGTTTTTTTTGCATATGTTGTTTTCAAACCAGTTTGTTGTATTTATTTTTTTTGTATGTTAATAGATGTAAAGACTAAGGGAAGCTTACCACCAGGTTGTAAGGATAGAGGTGACCACAAGGCCCCTCATTGTTTACTCAGGAATATATTCCATATATCACGAGACACACATTAGAAAACTCTACCCCTCTTTAAAATGTTAAGTAATTTAAACATCATTTCACATAATGTGAGGGGACTTAACACAGATGTTAAGCGACGCACCGCTTTTAATCAATACACAGACCTGAAGGCAAATATATTGTTTTTACAGGAATCAAATTTTGTCACAGCCCAAATCCCCTTCTATTGGGCTAGATGCTACACACAACATTATCATGCTACAGCAGAGACTTTAAAAAAAAAAAAAAGGTGTCTCTATCCTTCACTCCTCAGTGAACTTTGTTCACAACTCCACAATTACGGATGCAGACGGACGATACCTTATAGTGAAAGGCAGGTTAAATAACACAGATGTAGTTTTGTGTAATGTATATGTACCTAATGAAAGCCAGCATGCATTTTTTAATCATGTGGCAGAAGTGTTGACTCAATGGTCACAATCAAAGATTGTTAAAATCACCCATTAATATATTCACATGGCTACGATACAGGCTAAAAAGGGCAAATCTCTATCAAATAAAGATCAAAGCCGTAACAAAACTGAAAGCGCAATACTTCATTTACGCCAATAAACCAGACAAGTTTTTAGCCCACAAAATTATGGAACGTAATTAACAGGTAAACATTTCATTTATTGAGATCAAAGCCGTAATAGTATGAATAAATCTATCCGGGAATCTCTGAAGTCCCACTCATTGATAGATACATGGGTCACTTTAAATGGTTACACAAATGACACCACATTCTACTCTGCAACACATAACACTTATAGTAAGCTTGATTTCATTTACTCTAGCCAAATTTTACAACCAGTCCTCATCTCTTCCTCCATTCATCCTTGTGTATGGTCGGACCATTCAATAGTCGCACTACAATTACAGGGGGTCTGCGATTTTCAAAAAAATTAGATCCTGGACATGAGACTCCACAATCCATAAAGATCCAGTGACATACACTAAGACTCTCCAACACCATACTGAATACTGGAATATAAATGTGGAATCCACTGATAACCCACTCTATACCTGGATAGCACACAAGGCGGTTCTTAGAGGACTACTAATTCAGGAAAAAAAGTCTACATATGAGGCAATCTAGAAACCACATAATTCAATTGTATAAAGATATTGGACATTTAGAACGACAACACAAACTCACCAGACAAGACTCCATTCTTCAGACAGTACAGATGAAAAAACAAATCTCTAACTAAACTACTGAATTCTCAGGCCTGCAGGGCTATAACAAAACTGAAAGCGCAATACTTCATTTACGCCAATAAACCAGACAAGTTTTTAGCCCACAAAATTATGGAACGTAATTAACAGGTAAACATTTCATTTATTGAGAAATCTGATAAATCCATGACATCACATCCCCAGGCTATAGTTGACACATTTGTGGAATACTATGGAGAACTATATAATGGGAGGAAGGTAGATCACACCCTAGAAGTAGAGAGATCCACAAAGGAATTTTTAGACACTGCTCCCTTAGGGAAATTGTCAGAGGAGGATAAGAAAACACTAAATTCCCCCATATCAAAATTGGAAGTAGTTTTAGCTGTCAAAGCCCTAAAGCCGGAGAAAGCGGCAGGGCCAGATGGCTTCCCTGGCGAGTATTACAAATTATTTAGAATCAATCTTATACCTCACCTAAGTTCTGTAACTATATAATGGAGGGACACTCGACACCTTCTGAATTACTACAGGCCAAAATCGTGGTTATACCTAAGCCAAACAAAACCCCCCAAAAATGTTCCAGCTATCGCCCAATTTTCTGAAAAAGGAAAAAATAAATATAAGAACTTAAGTAAAAGAGAGAAAAGTGCTTTAAATAAAATTATTAATAATGAGGATATAGTGGTGGTAAACTCTGATAAGGGTGGGTCTATTGTGGTGCTAAATAGGAAACAGTATCTGGATGAAGCGTTGAGACAGCTTGGAGATTTACACACATATAAAAAGTTAACTTTTAATCCTACCATTAAATTTCAAAGAGAACTTACACATTTATTGGATGAGGGTAGAGACAAAGGTATTATTTCGAATAAAATTTGTGATTCTATATATGTTGAACATCCAAGAATTCCTCTCTTCAAATTCTTACCTAAAGTACATAAGTGCCTTGTCAATCCCCCGGGCAGACCAATAATCTCTGCAATAGGCTCCCTAGGGGAAAGATTAGGCTAATGACTTGATGCCCAATTACAGCCTGAGGTACAGTCCCTTCCTGGGTTTCTTAGAGACACAAAACATCTTCTTAGATCCTTACATGAGTTTAAGTGGTAATTTGTTTACAACTTTGTAACAATAGATGTTGTGTCATTATATTTGTGTATACCACATGAACTGGGCTTAAAAGCCATGAAAAACATGCTATTAAAATACTCTAATTTAGGACTCGAATTTGATTGAATTCATGTTGCAAGCAAGTGACTGCATTTCTATTAAGTCATAATTATTTTATTTTTGATGGCACTTTCTATTTACAACAGAGGCACGGCGATGGGGGCAAAATTTGCCCCATCGTATGCTAATCTCTATCTGGCAGATTTTGAAGATAGTAGGTTATTTGGTATACACAATCTATATAAGCGAAATATCATCTATTATACACGCTATATAGATGATATGCTTATTTTCTGGAATGGGTCTGAGAGTACTTTGGCAGATTTTGTTCAATATCTAAATTCAAATGATAATTTAAAATTTACTTACATTACATCAAGTGATAATATGTCCTATTTGGATGTTAAACTCAGTAAAGGTACAGACAGTATTAATACGGATGTCTTTAGGAAAGAAATATCTGGGAACACGATTTTGAGGGCTGACACACATTTGAAAAAGGGTATATCTAAGGGTCAGTACATACGCCTAAGGAGAAATTGCAGTAGTCTGGAGAGCTATAGAAAACATGCAGGAGAGCTGACCTCTCGCCTTAGTGAGAGGGGTTATGATGAATTGACCCTTATAAAACTAGCGGACCAAGTAGGCAGGTATAACAGAGAAAACGTGCTCGAAGATAGCACAAAGAAAAAGTCTAATAAAGAGGGTATTAATTTCATCACTACATATAGCAAGCAATTTGATACTATTTGTAAACTAATTAATAAAAGATTACCCATCCTGGATAGGTATATTGATTTGAAAGATATCTCTAAAAAATGTAACTTCATCCCATGAAAAGCCAAAACTATTGGGGATTTGGTCAGCAAGGATTTCAGCAGAAAAAGCCTAGCACCTAAGACGAATAGGAACTGGTTGACACCTAAAGCAGGTTTCTTTAAATGTAATGTTAGACCCTGCAAAAGTTGTAGTTTTGCCACTACTGGTGATACTTTTTTTTCCACCCAAACAGGTCAGGTCTATAAAATTAAGGATTATATATCATGTACCTCTACCTTCATTATATATCTGCTTACCTGTAACATCTGCAAATTTCAATATATAGGGTTGACCTCTAGGATGCTCAAAGATAGGGTTAGAGAGCATCTACTTTCTCTTGAAGCGGAGGTCCCTAAGACTCCAGTGGCGAAGCATTTTGCGTTACATAAGAATAACTTTGCGACTTTTGGATTTCAGGGCATATAAATGGTGACTTTAGGACCCAGAGGAGGAGACAGATATGCAGCCCTCAGTAAAAGAGAGGTGTTCTGGATTCATACTTTGAAGAAGGGTGCCCCATTAGGTATAAAAAAGATTAGTGATATAAAACTGTTTATAGATAGATCTGATAATGCATGAAATATATTCTGATGTCTAAATTAATGCCTGAAATGCTTATTGAGTCTTGGTCACTTAGTGGGGGGCATTCCCGTATTTGAGATGTACATATGTGAGTCTAGTGAAGACAATTTTTCTTTTGTTTCCTTAGCCGTATTATTTATATATCAGCATTTGACTTATATATTGGCTTGTACTTCCGTTTGGTGGGATAGAGATTTTTTGTGTCACATGACTTTTCATATGTACATGCTCATAGTTACCTACTGTTCCAGTTGCCTTGGATATGCTGAGCAGGTTATAACTTTTTGCTGACTATTTATTTATTTTTTCCTATGCTAGGTTGCTGCTATTTACTTATTTTTAATGACTATTGTTTTTTCTTGTTTGCGGTTTTTATGAATACGTAATGCTAGTCATTTTTAACTCGGCGAATAAGAGAGCCTCTTTATTCCTGTATTATATTTAGTGGAGGACTTCGTATTTCTTCTTTCCTTTCCTTGTGATATGTTTGCATAAATGGAGAAGTGATGCTAAGTTTATTAGTCTTTATACCTCTAATGTCTGTAATATGAAGACTGCATGAAATATGTCTTGGATCTAACTCTCTGCGACAGTAATTTATTATTATTTGATAAGCTCTTTTGAATGTCTATTTATAAAATCAACTAAGCTATGGTAACATTGATTTTCAGTGAAAAAGTTCCATATAAGATAGTGTATAGTTTTTTATTTTTAATTTCTTCTGAATATGTGTTTAACACTGTACTCTGATATTTGCTATTTACTATGCACCTGGTGTGGGAGGGGTAACACCTTGACTAAGTGTTTTAAGAAGTCCTTACACACCTGTTTGTTAGCTCTGATGAAGTGCCAAGTGTGGCAGGAAACGCGTCAGCTGTAATCAGGTCTAAGCTCACTGTGCCTTTGCAAGTTTTATTATGTTATGTCAATAAAATGGACGTTTTAACTACATTTCATCAGCCTTTATGTCGTCACAATATGGGTATATGTCGTTCATAAAGGTGTTGTACATATTGTTTTTTTCTAGAATAAACAGACCCAATCTGGCCAACCTCTCTTCATAGTTTAGATTCCCTATTCACCTTATTAGTTATGTGGTCCTTCTCTAAACTTCTAATTCTGCAACGTCCCTTTTTAAAATGTATCCCTAGGACTGCACTCTATACTCAAGGTGAGGCCTGCCGTCTTAACAGTGATGTACTTATACATAATGATGCTTTCTTCCCTTGAATCTATATCCCTCTTCTATTACATGCTAATATCTTATTAACCATAGAAGCTGCTGCCTTGCATTGTGCTCTCATTTTAGTTTGTTAACTATAAGCAGTGATTTTTTTGTAAAAGAAATTGATTTTTGATTGATATTTTCTGCTTAGCAACTTTGAGAAAATCAAAGGGGCCAGATTATTTATAATGTTTGATGCATTTTGCAGCCCCCACTTGTGAAAACTAGAGTATTTACATAATGATTACAAATATTACCTCTTATGAGTTGGCAGAGGTGGGGGTACTCAGTACCGGTGAGTACCCCCACAAAAAAAACCCTGACTATAAGTATGCCTAGTTTTTTTTCCTCCTCTGTTTTGCCAAATCTAGTTCCATTTAAGTAATAGGTAGCCAAAATATTTTAATTTCCAAAATGTAGAATCTTACATTTACCAATATTAAATTATATTTGCCATTTATCAGCCCATTCCTCTATTTTTGTAAATCCCCTTGCAAAGGAATTACATCCTGCATTGACCCAATCACCTTAAAGTTAAGGTTAATTTAGATGAATTAGTGCCAGGTTTTTAATAATCCTATTAAAAACAAGGGCACTTTAATTAATCAAAATTGACATTTCACTCGTTTTCTTCTAAAATTTACCTTTTAATCCTGAGATCCGCTCCAGCGATTCCCCCGGCCATCGAAAGCCTCTTCTTACGTCAGAAATGACGAATCCGGCTTCCTCCAATCACAGCTTTCCCCCCCGAGGGGATCATGGCCTGAGGCAACACCGTGATTGGAGGAAGCCGGATTTGTCATTTTGGACCAGCGAAGAGGGCTTGAGACGTGCGGAGGAAGCTCTGCAGCGGCTGTCAAGATTAAAAGGTACGTTTTTAAAGAAAACAAGTGAAATGTAAATTTTGATGAATTAAAGTGCCCTTTTTTTTTAAATAGGATTATTAAAAACCAGGCACTAATTAATCTAAATTGACCTTCACTTTAAACAACTTTGTGTCATATGCAAAAATAGAAATGTTGCCATTTTATCCTTCTTTTAAGTCATTTAAAAATATAAAAAATATAGGGCCCATTACTGATTCTTGGGGACCCCACTAATTACTTTTGTCCAATCAAACTGTGATCCATTTACTGCAACACATTCTCCCTTTGTTTTATCCACTTATTTATCCATGAGCTACATTTTCAGCTATTCCCAGTCCTTGCTTTTGTAATTTTTTTTTCTCATGTGGCACCATATCAAAAGCCTTTGCAAAATCCAAGTAAATTACATTAAAGGGACAGTATACACCAATTTTCATATAACTGCATGTAATAGACACTATGTTAAAGAATAATATGCACAGATACTGATCTAAAAATCCAGTATAAAACCGTTTAAAAAGTTACTTAGAAGCTCCCAGTTTAGCTCTGTTAAAAAATATAGCTGGAACACCCACTGCAAGTGGGAAATAGACACCCCCTTCCTTTGCATATGAAAAGACACAATCAGGAGCAAGCTGGAGTAGGTATACATCAGTATTCTCCTAAAACTTTGGGGCTTGGTTAGGAGTCTGAAAATCAGAGCAATGTTGTTTAAAAATAAGCAAAACAATACATAAAAAAACAAAAAACCTGTATGGGCTACATAAATGGATAATCTACAAAACATTTATGCAAAGAAATATCTAGTGCATAATGTCCCTTTAACTGATTCACCTTTATCTATATATTTTTGCCTACCCGCTCATAGAATCTAATTAGATTTGTTTGACATGATCTTTATATCGTGAATGCAAATCTAAGAAGTCTTTAACAGCAGCGCTTATAATAAAATCCAAATCCTGTATTTGTAAATCCTAAAAACAAGGCTTCAGCAAGTAGGAATAACAAAACACATCAAAGGGCAGCTGATGCGTTTAAGCAGTATGACATACTCCAAGCTAGGAGTACGGCATACTGACGGTCACTTTTAGTCATGCCACCCTTTTTTAATGTACATATACATTTTGCTTCTTAGATTTTTTTTTGCCATTTATATACTTAAAGAAGTTAAAGGGACAGTCAAGTCCAAAAAAACCTTTCATGATTCAGATAGGGCATATACAAGGTAATTACAGAGGTAAAACGTGTATAATTATAACTGTTTGTTATGCAAAACTGGGGAATTGTTAGTAAAGGGATTATCCATCTTTTAAAACAACAAAAATTCTGGTGTTGACTGTGCCTTTAAGTTTAATGAGAAAGTGCTTTTTTTTTTTAATACTACTCTTAAAAACATTGCCGTTTTCATTCATTAAACTTTACATTTAAAAGGGACAGTCAATATCAGAATTTTTGTTGTTTAAAAAGAAAGATAATCCCTTTATTACCAATTCCCCAGTTTTGCATAACCAACATGGTTATAGAAATACACTTTTTACCTCTGTGATTACCTTGTATCTAAGCCTCTGCAGACTGCCCCCTTATTTCAGTTCTTTTGACAGACATGCAATTTAGCCAATCAGTGCTGGCTCCAGGGTAACTTCACGTGCATGAGCTCAATGTTATCTATATGAAACACATGAACTAATGCCCTCTAGTGGTCAAAATGCATTCAGATTAGAGGCAGTCTTCAATGTCTAAGAAATTAGCATATTAACCTCCTAGAATAAACTTTCAACTAAGAGTACGAAAAGAACAAAGCAAAATTGGTGATACAACTAAATTGGAAAGTTGTTTAAAATTATATTCCCTATTTAAATCATTAAAGTTTTTTTTGGACTTGACTGTCACTTTAAAGGGACATGATACCTAAATGTTGAAGCATTTGAAAGTGATGCAGCATAGCTGTAAAAAGCGGACTAGAAAATATCACCTGAACATCTCTATGTAAAAAAGATATTTACCTCAAATACCTCATATTTACCTCAAGTATTCACACCCCACTGTAAAGAATGCTAGTCCCAGGACATGCAAGCGAGTGTGCATCTGACATGTACGGGCACAGTCATGTTTCCTATTCAGTTTAAAGGGACAATCAGGTCAAATTACATTTTCATGATTCAGATACAGCATGTAATTTTAAACAACTTTCCAATTTACTTCCATTAAAAAATAAATGTGCACATCCTTTTATATTTACACTTTTTGAGTCACCAGCTCCTACTGAGCATGTGCAAGAATTCACAGACTATACGTATATGCATTTGTGATTGGCTGATCACATGGTACAGGGGGAGTGGAAATATACATAACTTTTGTTAGAAAATCTGTGCCTTTGGACATAATACTGACGCAAGGACTGAATACAGCCTGAAGTGGTGTTAAAGTCGGATTGCCGTCAGAAGGAAAAATCTTTTTATCAAAGGCACGATTTTTATGATGATCTTGTAAGTGCAACTGTATCTAAATAGCGCAATATAATTCATTAAAAACTTTTACCTTGAGTTGCGGTTGCGCTCTGTTCTTTTCTGCGCCCAGTGTCTACACGGCTGGGCGCTCTTTAGCGTCCTGTGACCAGCCAAGCAGCACCGCACTCTAACACGGAGATAGGAGGAAATTGGATACAAGCAATACAGAATGGGTCATCGATAGATATTTTAACCATACTCCTAGAGACATTGAGGTGAGAAGAGTAATATTATTTAACTTTAGTGGCATATATGTTAAAGGATAATATTTTGGTTTTTTGATATATACCAATGTTATTATGATTGTTGGCAAATGTGTATATTACTTCACTATAAATATATTTTCACTATTACTGTATCCAGCCGATAGCTCGATCTGATTTGTATAATATATTTCATAGAGATTATTTAAATACATCAGAAGTGCTGAGGACTCACAAATACTATTATAGATTCAGAGTCCTAGCGGTTTTTTTCTGTTAGCGCAGTGTTAGGCGACTAATGTTCGCCATTTAATTGGAAGCCAATGCAGGGAGTGAATAACAGGTGTTATGTGGCAGGAGCGAGTTTGATTGTTCAGTAGTCTGGCTGCTGCGTTTTGTACCATCTGAAGACGATGGAGTTCTTTTTTTGGGAGGCCCAAGTAAAGTGCATTGCAGTAATCTAGCCTAGAGGATATAAATGCATGGATTAATGTTGGTATATCATCCGGTGGAATTAAGAGTTGTATTTTATGTTTTCAGATGAAAGTAAGATTCAAATGGGAGGGCTTCAGATGAAAGTAGGCAGATTTTATTACGGAGGAAATCTGCTGTTAAAAAGATAGTCCAGTGTCCATCAGCACTCCAAAGTTTCATACCTTTGCTGAACCAACAAGTTCAGAGCCTCCAAGCTCCAGGCCAGTTGGGTGATCATGGGATATTTTTGATGCCCGAGGTCCCTTCACCAAGAGCACCACTGTTTTGTCCGGGTTCACTTTGAGACAGCTAGCATTCATCCATTCAATGAGGTCTTTTAGACTACTGTTTATGCGGCATGCTGGGTCTGTAGTATCTGGAGCAAAGGAGAAGTAGAGTTGTGTGTCAACAGCGTAACAATGATACCTTAGGCCATGTCGGTTAATGATGTCCCTCAGTTGTAGTAAGTAAATTGTGAATAGCATGGGAGACAGGATGGATCCTTGGGGAACTCCGCAGGCCAGTTCTGTTGGTGCTGATGAGCTTGATCCTGATATTACTCTCTGTGATCTACCAGCAGGGAAAGATTTAAACCAATTAAGGACTGTGCCTCCTAGACCACAGATGTGTTGCAAGCGTTCTATTAGAATACTATGGTCAATGGTGTCAAATGCAGCTGAGAGATCCAGGAGGATTAGGATGGAGTAATCACCTTTGTCTCTTGCCATGAGGAGATCATTTAGCTCTCAGACTAGTGCTGTTTCAGTGCTGTGGCGGCATCTGAAGCCTGACTGGAAAGGATTGAATATGTTCAGGCATGACAGATGTGCTTCCAGTTGAGTTGCCACTACTTTTTCAATTAACTTCCCCAGAAATGGGAAGTTGGATACTGGTCTGTAATTAGTCATGCAGTCTGGGTCTAATAAAGTTTTCTTTAGGAGTGATCTACAAAACAGAAAAAAGACAGATGCGCCACATGGCCCAATATTGTTTGTTCAACACAGTGAATATGGTCTAGTTGTGTCAGTGCAAACTATCACACAAGCTGTTTCATCAGGCTTACAACATATAATTAAAACACTTGCTATTTATAACCAACATATGTATCAGCTTAAATAGACACACCTGTTAGGGGGGTGGCAGAAGGCAACTCCCTTTGAATACATCCTATCAGCATTTACTATAGTGGATGACATATGTAATTCACATTAAAGGGCATAACAATGTAATAAATTGGTGTTTACTTACAGTATAAGTATATTTAATACCCCATCTTTATATTCTCATATGTGTTCATCAAACCTAAAACATTAGTAATCCTGTTGGGCACCACCAAACAGTAAAGTAGTGTGCGTAATATACTTATATAAGTTTTCTCTATTGAAAGCTAAAGATTGGATTAACAGTATATATTTGTAACTTAAAAGATTTGTTGACTTACGTGAAGTTAATGTTATTATATCGAGTGTCAATGGAGAGTTAATCTTCATGTTTGTATTTCCTACGGCGTTCTCTAGTTGTAACTGCGCATGCGTGTGATGTCATCTGTCAGTCTCTGTCTTACAGATGCGCATGCGTGTATCCCCTAAGTGCCGCGGCTCTATTATAAGTGTCCGTCTAATCTATTTGAAAGAGAGTCATATAACAAATATGTAGTGTGAATGTCCTGCTGTGCTGGGATATTCAAACAAAGCACCGCTTTGCTATTTAAATAACAAACTTTAATAAGTAACAAAGTTTGATTACCAATTCTCAATGCGGTTACAGATTTTTTCTCCCTCATCGCTATCTGACAGATTATATTCCTACTAGTGGGTGTACAATGTTCTCAAAATCAAACTCATTATAACAGAGTTTATATAGGAGTATTTGCATTATAATATTGAGCAGTATGTAGACTGCTATTTTATGCTAGAACTCGTCATTAAATGATTACCTGTCAAAGGCTATTAAAATCTCAAAATTTACAAAGGGGTTGTTTCTCGCTTGGTTACATCCGGGTAACAACCAAATAAACAGGTTGTTCTAACCAATCATCATACTGCAAATAGAGGGTGTGTAAGTAAGTATAATATCGTGACCCATATCAGTGAAAGTATATTATAGTTTGTCTAATGTATAAAAAATTATTATGGGAGATGTAAGTATTATATCCATCACCAATATATGTGATAAGTGAAATAAAATGTTATTAAACCATCGGCCCAGTCATAATAATAACGATTCTCAATGAAGACTTTTAAAATCGCGAATACCTATCTATGTGAGAGTATATATGACAATACTATCATACCAATTAATGACAAGTGTGATGTTATAGTGATCTGTGAGTGACATTCTAGTTAATTTTAATAACAATATAGAGAACCTATAATAATTAGAATATAAACCCCAAGTGATAGGGTCTGATATATATTGTGGCAGATGTTTCCAAGAACTAAAATATGTATATATAAAAATACATACATGTGTACACACTGTGTGTGTGTAGTGCAAATTGTGACATTATCTATGTGCAAGTAGCTATATTATAGCTAATATTATATATAATAACAAAGTATAATTTACAATAATAATAGTTTACATTAATAAAAAATGTGATTGTGTTAAATACAATGGTACATTTAGGTTGTTCATAAGATCTCAATCCTAATATACTATTAATGGCACCTTTTTGTCAAAAGACATATAATACCCTTTGTATGAATGTAATAAAAATGAATATGAAAGTAATAAGTTTAACAACTATATATTAGAATGATTAATGTATAAATATATACCCCTATTATCATAATGACAAAAAAAGTTGAGTGGATAATAGATCCTCCATCAACTAGACCTAAGAGACAAGAGATCACTTGTTTCCACAATATAGTGATAAATGAAGTTTTTTATGAGGAATGCAATATTAAGCTCAGCCAATCAGATGTCAAAAGCGGCTAAATCCACACATTCATTAAGACCGTCTGGTACTAGGGTATGAAGTTTATGTATCCAGTAGGTCTCTCTACGACGCAAATTAAGAAAAGGATTGTGACTGTTTCGAGGTATTTGCTCAATAGGTAATATTGACAGCGTTTTTGCGCTACCTTTATGTGTAAAGGCGCAATGTCTCGAAAGGCTATGTTTGAGATATTTCCTCTTAATGTTGTAAGTGTGTTCACTCCAACGTTTTTTGATGGCACGACTAGTGCGTCCTACATATTGAGCCCCACATAAGCAGTTCACTAAATAAATTACATAGGTCGACTCACAGGATAGCCTCTTACTAATTTTGAACTCTTCTCCTGTTCGGTTAGAAGAGAATGTGTTAGTACCACTCTTGATAACTCTACACATATTGCATTTTCTCTTCATACATTTGTATACTCCATTTTGAAGAACAAAATTACCCAAAAAGGTCCTTTTTTGGCCTAATCGATGATCAGAACACACGACCTTGTCCCTTACAACTTTACTAGGAGCCAATCTGTTCTTAAGAGCGCTCTTCTATAAACTATCCTCAGTTTAGAAGAAATTAATTTTTTAAGATGTGGATCATTACAGATAATGGGCCAGTGTTTTAATATGATTTTTTGAATCTCGCGATAATTACTATTGAATCCAGTAATGAATAGCGGTGTCTTATTGTACTTTTCAATTGTTTTGTCCTTCTTGATCTTTTTTTGGGTCTTATCTGATATTAGATAAGTGTTCCTGTCATCTTGTAAAGCTCTAAGGTATCCTTTTTGGATCAAGTCCAAAGGATATCCCTTCTCCAAAAATCTATCCTTCAAAATTAAGGATTGTTTCTTATAACTTTCGACAGTGCTACAGTTGCGTCTTATTCGTCTAAACTGTCCATACGGCACATTTTTCTTCCAACTCATATAAATGATTGCTGGTGGAATTTAGGAAACTATTACAATCAACTTTTTTGAAAAAAGTTTCAGACATAATTGTCCCATTTGTAGAAAAAGATAGAGATAAATCTAAAAATTCAATTATATTGGATTGAATATTGGAGGTGAATTCCAGATCAAATTCATTAATATTAAGTGAGGAGGCAAAGATTTTAGCCTCCTCAAAGGTACCCCTAAACAAAATGAGAAGATCATCTATATAACGGCCATAGAACACCAGACTCGCACCTATAGGAGACCCATAAATGTGGGTCTGCTCAAATTTGCCCATATATAAATTGGCAAAACTGGGTGCGAATGGTGCCCATGGCCGTACCCTTTACCTGGAGGTAATATGATCCTTGATAAAGAAAATAATTATGGTGTAGTATAAAATAAATTATTTTGCTAATGAATTGTTGTTGTCTTAATGGCATATATATATTGGTCGCCAAATAAGATTGGATAACCGACAACCCTTTGTCGTGTGGGATATTGGAATAGAGCGAGCTCACATCACTAGTGATCCACCACAATTCGTCATCAGTTTTTTTGATGCCCAAGTTATTTAATTTGTTGAGGAGATCTGTAGAATCCCTAATAAATGAGGGCAGATTAGTAACATGTTTCTGTAAGAAGGAATCTATGTAAGCTGAAAGATGGTCAGTTAAGCTGTCAATACCTGCCACAATCGGGCGGCCAGGGGGAAGAGATGTGTTTTTGTGGATCTTAGGCAAATGATAATAAAACGCTACATTAGGGTTTTTAGGATAGAGATATTCCTTTTCTTTTTTGGATATAATACCCTCATCAAATCCTTCTTTAAGGAGTGAATAGAGTCGTTTCTGATATATAGGGGTAGGATCTTTGGCTAATAGTTTATAATAGCTATCATCTTTTAGAATCCTATCGGCCTCTAGAACTACAAAAATATAAAAACAAAAAATTGATACCCAGAGGTTTGAGAGTTTATAAAAATTGTTCTTTTAAAGACAATAACGATATTCTTAAGGAATGGGAAGATGCCCTCAGTGTCTGTGCTAACACTTTTATAGACATATTGATTAAACACAGAAAACAATTGTACAATGAAGTTGGGAATTGAAATAGAAAAAATACAACAGAATTTAGGAAAGTATGTAAACCACACTGAATTTGAGGGACTAAGAAAATCAGCATATGACCGAGCTGAAGAATACCAAAGTGAAATTATTAAGAGGAAAAATAAAAAATTATTAAGAGATGAGGGAGATTATGCCAAAGGTGAAATATATACCTACATCCGGATTAATGGGAGAAATAACAATAATTCCTACAATTCCCCAAAAAATGTACCTAGGTTTACTCCTAGGAGACATGATTTTAATAATAGATTGACTCACAATCAAGGAGATAGACACTCAGATTCGCACATGAATAGACAATATAGACATAGAGACTCAAGATCTAACATGGCGAGAGAAGGTGTACATCATTACCCTGATAATCAATATAAGAATAATGAACAACCTTACCCACGGGGTAATTATAGACACCATCAACCTAATAATAATACCCATTCTTATCATGATAACTATCGTGAAAATAAATACCAATATCACCAACAAAATAACCCCTATCCACACAATTCTTGGGATAGACCAAATGAATATAATAAGACACATAAACAAAATGATGGTTACTATTATAGACCTAATGACAACATGGGATATTCTTCCCAAAGATCTAGAAACCATAATTATACTGATAGACCATCTAATATTACTGTTGATACACACAAGGAAACGCCTTTTATGAAAGAAAGAGTTGCCATTAATGACCCTAGGGCCCCTGACACTTCCAATCACTTTAGACCTATGAATAGATCGTTTGAATCAACGAATAGATTTCAGCCCCTAAACTCTGATAATCCTCAGTCTCCTAACAATCCTTCAACATCTTACATCAATGAACACAATAGGACTCCTTTTTTAGAGATGGGCCCAGACCATCGCGTGGAACACTGGTCCATGTCCCCTCGGCCACCACGACAAAAAAGAATTCACACAAACGAGGAAACAGAGGAAAATCCTTAACCATTAAAAAAGGAAAAATTATTAAAATACAAAAAGGGAATATTTAATTTGTCAGACCACACATTATCTGACGACGAAATCAGAGTATTGGGTAAAGGCTTATCCTTTAGCCCCACTAACGGCCCTAATATGTTTCAATTGTTTGTGGACATCAACAGCTTCACTAGAAAGCTATTCCTACAAAAATACTTCGCAGAAAAAAAGTCTAAAAAATACTGACTGTATACCTATTGTTTTGAATTCTATGGATGAACGCTTAAAAGACGGTATAATTACATTTGAACCTGACACATTATTACAACAGCTTAATGACAAATATATTCAAACAGATTTTAAGCCCAAATCAAACTTTAACCCTCCTCGTGTGAAGAATTCGCACATTAGCATCTTCCAATCGATGGTATTAAAAGACTTTGAAAAATTATCCAAAAAAACTCAATATAGGCATAATTTAAGTCCTGGTGAACGCCAAGCCCTTGAATCACTCACCGCGAATAAGAATATCATAATACGCCAGGCGGATAAAGGAGGGGGCATTGTCCTCTAAAATAGGTCGGATTACATTCTAGAGGCCGATAGGATTCTAAAAGATGATAGCTATTATAAACTATTAGCCAAAGATCCTACCTCTATATATCAAAAACAACTCTATTCACTCCTTAAAGAAGGATTTGATGAGGGTATTATATTCAAAAAAGAAAAGGAATATCTCTATCCTAAAAACCCTAATGTAGCGTTTTATTATCATTTGCCTAAGATCCACAAAAACACATCTCTTCCCCCTGGCCGCCCGATTGTGGCAGGTATTGACAGCTTAACTGACCATCTTTCAGCTTACATAGATTCCTTCTTACAGAAACATGTTACTAATCTGCCCTCATTTATTAGGGATTCTACAGATCTCCTCAACAAATTAAATAACTTGGGCATCAAAAAAAACGGGTGACGAATTGTGGTGGATCACTAGTGATGTGAGCTCGCTCAATTCCAATATCCCACACGACAAAGGGTTGTCGGTTATCCAATCTTATTTGGCGACCAATATATATATGCCATTAAGACAACAACAATTCATTAGCGAAATAATTTATTTTATACTACACCATAATTATTTTCTTTATCAAGGATCATATTACCTCCAGGTAAAGGGTACGGCCATGGGCACCAGATTCGCACCCAGTTTTGCCAATTTATATATGGGCAAATTTGAGGAGACCCACATTTATGGGTCTCCTATGGGTGCGAGTCTGGTGTTCTATGGCCGTTATATAGATGATCTTCTCATTTTGTTTAGGGGTACCTTTGAGGAGGCTAAAATATTTGCCTCCTCACTTAATATAAATGAATTTGATCTGGAATTCACCTCCAATATTCAATCCAATATAATTGAATTTTTGGATTTATCTCTATCTTTTTCTACAAATGGGACAATTATATCTGAAACTTTTTTCAAAAAAGTTGATTGTAATAGTTTCCTAAATTTCACCAGCAATCATATGAGTTGGAAGAAAAATGTGCCGTATGGACAGTTTAGACGAGTAAGACGCAACTGTAGCACTGTCGAAAGTTATAAGAAACAATCCTTAATTTTGAAGGACAGATTTTTGGAGAAGGGATATCCTTTGGACTTGATCCAAAAAGGATACCTTAGAGCTTTACAAGATGACAGGAACACTTATCTAATATCAGATAAGACCCAAAAAAAGATCAAGAAGGACAAAACAACTGAAAAGTACAATAAGACACCGCTATTCATTACTGGATTCAATAGTAATTATCGCGAGATTCAAAAAATCATATTAAAACACTGGCCCATTATCTGTGATGATCC
The DNA here is from genome assembly GCF_027579735.1 of Bombina bombina. NCBI lineage: Eukaryota > Metazoa > Chordata > Amphibia > Anura > Bombinatoridae > Bombina > Bombina bombina. Next base: position 420,735,700 of record NC_069503.1, on the reverse strand, counting down.
ACATCTTAAAAAATTAATTTCTTCTAAACCAAGGATAGTTTATAGAAGAGCGCCCACTCTTAAGGACAGATTGGCTCCTAGTTAAGTTGTAAGGGACAAGGTTGTGTGTTCTGATCATCGATTAGGCCAAAAAAGGACCTTTTTGGGTAATTTTGTTCTTCGAAATGGAGTATACAAATGTATGAAGAGAAAATGCAATATGTGTAGAGTTATCAAGAGTGGTACTAACACATTCTCTTCTAACCAAACAGGAGAAGAGTTCAAAATTAGTAAGAGGCTATCCTGTGAGTCGACCTATGCAATTTATTTAGTGAACTGCTCATGTGGGGCTCAATATGTAGGACGCACTAGTCGTGCCATCAAAAAACGTTGGAGTGAACACACTTACAACATTAAGAGGAAATATCTCAAACATAGCCTTTCGAGACATTGCGCCTTTACACATAAAGGTAGCGCAAAAACGCTGTCAATATTACCTATTGAGCAAATACCTCGAAACAGTCACAATCCTTTTCTTAATTTGTGTCGTAGAGAGACCTACTGGATACATAAACTTCATACCCTAGTACCAGACGGTCTTAATGAATGTGTGGATTTAGCCGCTTTTGACATCTGATTGGCTGAGCTTAATATTGCATTCCTCATAAAAAACTTCATTTATCACTATATTGTGGAAACAAGTGATCTCTTGTCTCTTAGGTCTAGTTGATGGAGGATCTATTATCCACTCAACTTTTTTTGTCATTATGATAATAGGGGTATATATTTATACATTAATCATTCTAATATATAGTTGTTAAACTTATTACTTTCATATTCATTTTTATTACATTCATACAAAGGGTATTATATGTCTTTTGACAAAAAGGTGCCATTAATAGTATATTAGGATTGAGATCTTATGAACAACCTAAATGTACCATTGTATTTAACACAATCACATTTTTTATTAATGTAAACTATTATTATTGTAAATTATACTTTGTTATATATAATATTAGCTATAATATAGCTACTTGCACATATATAATGTCACAATTTGCACTACACACACACACATTGTGTACACATGTATGTATTTTTATATATACATATTTTAGTTCTTGGAAACATCTGCCACAATATATATCAGACCCTATCACTTGGGGTTTATATTATGGGTTCTCTATATTGTTATTAAAATTAACTAGTATGTCACTCACAGATCACTATAACATCACACTTGTCATTAATTGGTATGATAGTATTGTCATATATACTCTCACATAGAAAGGTATTCGCGATTTTAAAAGTCTTCATTGAGAATCGTTATTATTATGACTGGGCCGATGGTTTAATAACATTTTATTTCACTTATCGCATATGATATTGGTGATGGATATAATACTTACATCTCCCATAATAATTTTTTATACATTAGACAAACTATAATATACTTTCACTGATATGGGTAACGATATTATACTTACTTACACACCCTCTATTTGCAGTATGATGATTGGTTAGAACAACCTGTTTATTTGGTTGTTACCCGGATGTAACCACGCAAGAAACAACTCCTTTGTAAATTTTGAGATTTTAATAGCCTTTGACAGGTAATCATTTAATGACGAGTTCTAGCATAAAATAGCTGTCTACATACTGCTCAATATTATAATGCAGATACTCCTATATAAACTCTGTTATAATGAGTTTGATTTTGAGAACATTGTACACCCACTAGTAGGAATATAAACTGTCAGATAGCGATGAGGGAGAAAAAATCTGTAACCGCATTGAGAATTGGTAATCAAACTTTGTTACTTATTAAAGTTTGTTATTTAAATAGCAAAGCGGTGCTTTGTTTGAATATCCCAGCACAGTGGGACATTCACACTACATATTTGTTATATGACTCTCTTTCAAATAGATTAGACGGACACTTATAATAGAGCCGCGGCACTTAGGGGATACACGCATGCGCATCTGTAAGACAGAGACTGACAGATGACATCACACGCATGCGCAGTTACACCTAGAGAACGCCGTAGGAAATACAAACATGAAGATTAACTCTCTATTGACACTCAATATAATAACATTAACTTCACGTAAGTCAACGAATCTTTTAAGTTACAAATATATACTGTTAATCCAATCTTTAGCTTTCAATAGAGAGAACTTATATAAGTATATTACGCACACTACTTTACTGTTTGGTGGTGCCCAACAGGATTACAAATGTTTTAGGTTTGATGAACACATATGAGAATATAAAGATGGGGTATTAAATATACTTATACTGTAAATAAACACCAATTTATTACATTGTTATGCCCTTTAATGTGAATTACATATGTCATCCACTATAGTAAATGCTGATAGGATGTATTCAAAGGGAGTTGCCTTCTGCCACCCCCCTAACAGGTGTGTCTAATTAAGCTGATACATATGTTGGTTATAAATAGCAAGTGTTTTAGTTATATGTTGTAAGCCTGATGAAACAGCTTGTGTGCTGAGAAACGCGTCGCTTGTTTTTACTTGTTTTAAATAGTAAACTTTATTACTTTTTTATAAAACACTTGCTCTTGTACATTATTTGGACCAATTTTGGCCTTTTTTGGACTTCTGCTGATTGCCTCCTGTGGGAACCCTGTCATAGTCTGTTGGGTGACTGTATTGATCCCATCCTGCTTGATTAGCATCACTGAAGATGCTTTACCAATTGTGAGTATATTACCAACTATACATAGCACTATTTCTTGGGTCCAAACTGTACTAGGCCATATAGGCACCTTTGTGTCTCTTTCCACCACAGATTAATCCTTCCTATCCAAGAGGTCGGTCTGCTGGGTGACTGTGATTGATCCCAGACTGCTTCTATTGCACTAACTGGAGTGCTCCCTAAATTGTGAGTTTGCACTGACACAACTAGACCATATTCACTGTGTTGAACAAACAATATTGGGCCATGTGGCGCATCTGTCTTTTTTTCTGTTTTGTAGATCATCTCTATGGGATCCTGGCCGGGTTCTCTACAGATTGCTGCCTAAGATTACCCTCTATTTACTCCTCAGAGACTTTTTATTTGTATGATTGGAATTATTGGAGCACCACTAACTGTCTATGCACTGATTGTGATATATATTATTATTTATGATTTCTGTTTAACAGATCTGATATTTATTTTAACACCATACTAGGTTTGATACACTTGTATCTCTTAGGGCGCCCCCTATCTTATAGGATTCTTTAGGAGTGGTTTTACCACAGCTTCTTTTAGAGAATCTGGGAAGTCTTCTGATTTTAGTGGACACTGCACGATTTTTGTGAGGGCTGGGTCACACATAGAAGGGTACAACTTTTGTATGATGTTTTTAACTCCTTTTATATCCACATTTGTGAAAGTGAACCATAAACTGGGGCAATCTGGCATTCCATTGTAGTGGTTCTGGTGTGTAACTGTTTGGCCTGCTGTGATAGCGGTTCGGATTGAGGAAATCTGGTCTCTGAAGAAGTTTGCAAATGCTTCACATTTATCCTGAGAAAATTTGGTGGGGATAAGCATGCATGCTGGTTTGCAGAGCCTTTCTACTGTGCGAAACCGTTGCCTGGGTCTATTGTGGGAGAGTGCAATTTCACATGATAAAAATGAAGATTTTTTCGGAGTTATCTTGGATTGATATTTATTTAGATGTTTGGTAAGAGCGGCTTTATCCTCTGGATCATGTGTTCTGCGCCACTTTCTCTTGAGTTTACATCCTGTTCTTTTCATTTCTCTGATGGAGCTATCAAATCAAGGTGCATTGTTGTGGGTTTTGGCAGTGCGTATGCGAGTTGGTTCAATACTTTCTAGGGTGTCTCTCATGGTTTTGTTGTAAAGTCAGACTAAGGAGCTGGGGTCTTCGCAGGTGCCCATTAGTTCACTTAGATCCATATGTGATGCTACATCCAGCGGTGTCACCCCTTTTAATGAGCGGTGTTTGACCAGGTTCTGAGGCTGGCGTCTGGTTGATTGTGATACAATGGAGAAGTGAATGGAGTGGTGGTCTGACCAAGTAACTGGGTTTACAGTTACTGGTGACACTTCTAGTCCAGACCGTAACACTAGATCAAGCGTATGACCTTTTCTGTGGGTTGGAGTGGTGACGATTTGTGTGAAGCCGAGTGTACTCATCAAGCTGAGGAGATCCTGCCCAAGCAGGGATAGGGTGTTGTTAATCCAAGTGTTGAAATCTCCAAATATAAGCCATCTGGGGTGTTCAAAGATTAAGCCAGCCAAAAGGTGTGGGAGTTCCTGAAGAAATCTCTTCCCATCTCCTGGGGGTGTGTATATTAGCAGTATTCAGAATCCTCTCTCTATTGAGAGGCTGGCAGCTATGCATTCAAAAGATTGGGTTTTGTGGACTGATGTTGGTCTGGGATTTAAGGATGATTTTGCACAGATCATAACTCCGCCTCCCTTGCGATTGTGTCTCGGGCCATGGAACAGTATGTAATTGTCTGAAATAGCTGCCTGTAGAATAGGCCCTGCATTTTCATCTAACCATGATTCTGTGATGCATGCTAATACGCATGTTTCAATAAGGTCGGCAATAATAGCTGTTTTGTTCTTTATTAATCTGGCATTGCATAGGATTGCTCTGATAGGACAGTCTTGGGGATTCTGAGTTTTTGCTCAGAATGTCTTCTATTGGGGATTACACAAAGATATTCTTGATTTGATAGTGCGGTTTTTGTGGCTTTTAGGTTGGATTACTTCAATTGGGCTTGCGGGTGGACAAGGTGGTGGGGCAGCTGTGATAGGATATAGAACTTTTAAATTTAGATTTTCCTCCACAACAGCTCCTGTCAGTCCCTTTAAAAATTCAGAGTGATTTTAGGATAGCCACTAGTGAGGGACTGAGTGCCGCAACCACTTTTTGGGGTCTTAGGGAGTGCAGATGTGAGGGCGTATAGTTGGTCATTCCCTCTGCAGTAAAGGGGTTGAAATAGCTTCTAGTTTTTGTAGGGATGTTAGCAGTGGGGGCTGGTTACATTGCCTTTCTCTATAGGATTCAGGCCAGAGTGAGGTGTGAGATTTTGCACTTCAGGCTGCATTGTAGATAACAGATAAAAAAGCATGCAGGAGTTTTAAAACCAATGTGTTTTAGTGAAATAGATTTCATTGATTAGTTTTTCTTATGTTTAGAAATTAAATCTGAGCATTGCTAAATGGATGATCAAATCCAAAACCCAATTTGTGCATGGGTTGAGGTTTTTTTTTTAAGTGTACCTTGTTTGTGGGGTTCAGCTGAAGGTATCTCTTTCTGTTAGTAAGATGATACGGTGGGAGTATATTTCCATCCGTTGAGTATCTCAGTTAAGTAATGCCATACACATATTTACACAAATATATATATATGTATATAAGCATATACATATATATTTACTGGGAACACACAGATCCCATAGACCGCAAAACCCCCAAAACGGCTAAATGCAGTTTAAAAAAAAAAAAAAAAAAAAAAATGTAACACTTAAGTTTGGGGATATTTGGGGCACATTTAGAAAATTAACCAGAGCCACTCGTTATGGCTGGTTATTTATTGGAAACCCTGAAAAACAGGCAAATTTGATAATTTAGCACTCCCTCTTGTAAACTAGCCCTAAATAAATCCTGCACAGAAATATACAAAGATAAGCCTGAGAATAATATGTTGATTATTTAAAAAAAATATTATATTATTTTGTTTTAATATTGAAAAAAATAAGAGTAAAATGTAGGGTGAGATTACATATACGGCGCAGGCTTCAGTGCAAGCGCTGCAACCCGCGCCGCCCGTAATTTCACCTCGCACATCGGGCTATTACATATACGACGCCAGCAGTTCATAAAGTGTTGTAAGCCCACAACGCAGATACTTAAATTACTAAGCCCCCTAAATGAACCCAAATTACAAAATACTAAAGTTACTAACTATTAAAATAAAAAAAATATATCACTACTGAAATTCTGTTGTAGACTGTCCCTTTAAGCTACAATTACATAAAATAAAAAAATCTAAGATTACAGAAAATAAAAAACAAAATGATCAAATTTTAAAAAAGTATACCTAATCCCTATGAAAATAAAAAGAGCCCCCCAAAATAAAAACACCCCCTAATCTAATGCTAAGCTACCAGTAGCCCTTAAAAGGTCCTTTTGCAGGGCATTGTCCCAAGATATACAGCTCTTGTACATTAAAAATACACAAAGTTCCCCCTAACAATAAAACCCCCCCACCCACCAAACCCCCCAAAATAAAAGAACCTAACACTCAAAAACCTAAACTACCCATTGCCCTGAAAAGGGCATTTGTTTGGGCATTGCCCTTAAAAGGGCATTTAGCTCTTTTTACAAAGTGCCCACCCTAATCTAAATAAATTACCCCCCCAAAAAAACCTAAATCTAACCTCCAGGTTGATACTCACCTTTCCTGAAGTCCGGCGGAGAAGGTCCTGTCCCATGCGGTGAAGTCTTCTTCCAAGCGGCGACCTCTTCTTTCTTCTTTCAGGAACAATCCAGCGCGAAGCTGAAGACCGGCGATCCTGGAACTGAAGACCGGCGACCGCGGAGCCATGGAGTGTGGCGGATCCTCTTTGTATGATCACCGCCTTACACTGGATAGTGAATTCAAGGGACGTGAGTAAAAAAAGTGTCCCTTGAATTCCTATTGGCCGATTTGATTCTTCAAATTCAAATCAGCCATAAGGATGAGAGCTACTCAAATCCTATTGGCTGATTTGAATAGCCAATAGAATTTCATTATTTCTCATCCTATTGGCTGATTTGAACAGCCAATAGGATTTGAGTAGCTCTCATCCTATTGGCTGATTTGAATTTGAAGAATCATATAAGTCAATAAGAATTCAAGGGATGCCATTTTTATTCGCGTCCCTTGAATTCACTATCCAGTGTATGGCGGTGATCGTACAAAGAGGATCCGCCACACTCCATGGCTCCGCGGTCGCCGGTTTTAGTTCCAGGATCGCCGGTCTTCAGCTCCACCCTTCGCTCATTGTGTATTTTTAATGTAAAATAGCTGTTTATCTTGGGGCAATGCCCTGCAAAAAGCCCTTTTAAGGGATACTGGTAGTTTATTCTTAGTGTAGGGGGTGTTTATTTTGGGGGCTTTTTTATTTTCATAGGGATTAGGTATAATTTTTTAAAACTTGATATATTTTTTTTCTGTAATCTTAGATTTTTTTATTATATGTAATTGTAGTTTAAAGGTAGAGTCTACACCAGAATTTTAATTTTAACTAGACTGTCCCTTTAATTTATACTTAGTTTATTTTTTATTTTTAAAGTAGTGTTAGGTTTTTTATTTTAATAGTAACTTTAGTATTTTGTAATTTAGGTACTTTTGGGTTCATTTAGGGGGAGTTAGGTTAGGGGGCTTAGTAATTTAATTATTCATTTGCGATGTGGGTTTTGGCGGTTTAGGGGTTAATACTTTAATAGGCGGTTTGCGTTGTGGGCTTTGGAGGTTTAGTGGTTAATACTTTAATATGCAGTTTGTGTTGTGGGTTAATGGCGATTAGGGGTTAATAGTTTTATTAGGTAGTTTGCGATGTTGAGGTTGGCAGATATAGGGGTTAATACTATATTTGTAGTTGCGGTGTGGGTTTGATGGTGGATATAGGGGTTAAAACCCTTTATTAGTTATTGCAGTGGGGGGTTGGCGGTTGACAGGTATATAGATATTGTGCTACGATATTGAGTTACGGTGCTCCCATACTCAGCGCAAGGCCTGCTGCGGCTGCCTTAGTATGACAAGGTTAAAATGGAGTAAGATTTCTCCATTTTTGCCATGTAAGTCCTTGCGCTGAATATTGGATACCAATTTGCGACGCGGTCCCATGTTAGCTTATGGGAGTAAAAATTACAGGCAACGGGTGAAATATATGCTCGTAAAATGTATGCTACGCCGTATATGTAATGCCAAAATCGCGTAAAAACCAGCTTTGCCGGTTTTTAAAGGGCGATGCCGCATATCTAATGGCACCCGTAGTGTCTATAAACCAATGGATGCCATTATGTTTCCTTCTATACTAATGCCAATTAGGGACAATAAGTGACTACTGTGTATAGCCAATGACTATGAGGAATACAGCAATATTAAATCTGATGTCTACACTTCCACAGGAATTGAAAAGTCCACAATATTAAGAGTTAAGAGGGACAGTGTACACCAGTTTTCATATAACTAGATGTAATAGACACTACTATAAAGAATAATATGCACAGATATGGATATGAAAATTGAATATAAACCCTTTTAAAAAACAATTCAGCACTGTTGATGAGGTTAGGCTGGGACACCTAATGAAAGGGGCTAGGAAAGCAGGAAGAGCAGACACTCCCCTCCCCAGCATATGAAAAACAAAATTTATATAACACCTGATAAATTAATTTCTTTCATGGTGGTGAGAGTCCACAACCTGTTACGTATGGGATATACATTCCTACCAGGAGGCGGCAACGTTTCTCAAAAGCCTATAAAACCCCTCCCACCTTACTTATATCTTAATTTGACGTATAGCCAAGAGGTGAGCTGTTTAGAAGGAGTAAAAGCAAAAATGGAGGAGCAGGAAAAAAAAAAATTAGATGTGCTTAAACAAAAAATAAACCCCCAAACAGGTGGGGGCTCGTGGACTCTCACCACCATGAAGGAAATTAATCTATCAGGTGAGATATAAATGATGTTTTCTTTCATATAGGTGGCGGAGTACATAAGCTGTTACATATGGGATATAATACTCAAGATATGGAAGTCCTTGAGTAACAGGAAAGGGAGGGATTAACATAAAAACAGCTTATTTTGCGCTGAGAAATTAAATTCATAACCCAAACATAATGGGCTAGATTACAAGTGGAGCGTTATATATTGCTTTCATGAAAGATATTAGCGCTCCACTTTGTAAATCCATTTGCACTATAATGTACTCTGGTATTTCAAGATAGCCGCAATGCAAATGCGGGCTTGCGTTCCCATTGCTAGGAAGCATTGCACTCACAAGAGCGCACTTCCATAGGCTCCTATGGGAGCCTCGTTCTGCTGCTGTCACAGACGGCATCAGAACTTCTGCGTCTGGGAAGGGCGTAAGTTGCGCAGCGATGGCAGCAAGTATAAATATATATGATTATATACATATATTTATGTGTTAATATGTGTATATACACATGTGTATACAAGCCTATACATATATATTTACAGGGAACACACAGTTCACATTGACCGCAATGGAAAGGCACTTTTCAGTGCTGTTTTTTTTCCCTAACACCCCAATCCCACCAACTTTAACCCCAAACTACTGCCTAGTGCAGTACTTTTATTAAATAAACAAAGATGCTGCAATTATTTTTTAATAAACTACACTAGACAGTATATTGGGGGCATTGGGGCAGATCTGATCTCTGGTTAATTTTATAAGTGCTAATTGCTACTGCAAGCTTGTGGTAGTAATAACCAGCCACTTGTAATGGCTGGTTAATTATTGCACTCCCGCAAACGGGCAAATTTGCTCGTTTGCTGGAGCGCAATAATTAAAACTCCCACTTGTAATCTGGCCCAATGTCTTTTATGACAAACTCAATATATAGGCACAATTATCAAACTGAGAAAACTACCCGAAGGACCTTTCTACCAAAGGCTGCTTCTGATGAAGAAAAAACATAAAAATGGAAACATTTGGCAATGGTATGCAGAGAAGACTAAGTGGTTGCTTTGAAAATTTAATCAACTGAAGCCTCATTCTTGAAAGCCCAAGATGTGGCAACCGATCTAGTAGAATGAGCTGTAATTCTCTGTGGCGGAGGCTGACCTGCCTCCAAATAAACTTTGTGAAGCAAAAGCTTCAACTAAGGCTAAAGAAATAGAGGCTTTCTGACCTTTCCTAGGACCAGAATAAAGAACAAACAGACTTTAAGAGAGTTTGTAAAATGAGGTAAGCAGTACTCACTGTAGGCAGGGTAGTCCTTGGAGGCAACATAAAGACAAGCCAGCAGTATAGCAGTTCAGGGGTAAACCAATAGAAGGACCAGGAACAGGCAGGAGTCAGAAACAAAAGTAAATACAGCGGTATAACAGTTCAGGGATAAACCAATAGAAGGACCAGACAGGCAAAATTCAGTAACGGTATAGCAATCCAACAGTTAAGGGGTTACGCAGAGTGGTCAGACAGGCAGAGTTCAGCAACAGTGTAGCAATCCAGCAGTTCAGGGGTTAAGCAAGCAGAGTGGTCAGTCAGGCAGTGTTCAGTAACATAATAACAATCCAGTTCAGAAAACACAACACCCAGGAGAACAGTGGGCAGTGTTTGTAAGCACTGTAGGTACTTATTGGCGCTGATTTGCGCCAAGAGGAGTTTAAAGGGACCACCCGGCAAAGGGAGATATTGATGTGAGGCGATGACATCATCGCCGCGCCGACAGCAAGCACAGCGTCCCTGGCAACAGCCAGAGCGGTGCACGGCGTGACACAGAGTCAGAGAATCCTCTATGAATGAGAACTAAGCGTTTCATTTCCAAGCCATCTAAGTGTAGAGACTTTAGAACTGGATGGAAGAAGGGACTTTGAGACAGAAGGTTTGGCCTTAAAGGAAGAGGCCATGGCAGGCAAATGGACATTTGGAACAGGTCAGCATACCAAATCCTGTGTGACCAGGCTGGGGCAATAAGGATGACAAATGACTGTTCCATTTTTATTTTGGAAATCACCCTGGAGAGTTTGGATCAAAGGGTGAAAGATATAAGCAGGCTATAAAGTCCAGGGAACTGCTAGAGCATCCAGTACTTCTGTCTGATAATCCCTGGACCTCACAAGGTACCTGGGAAGTATGTTCAAATGAGAGGCCATAAGATCTATTTCTGGTAGGCCCCAGTTTTTTTTTTTTTTCAATCAGAGAGAACACATCTTTGTGGAGAGACAACTCTACTGTATGTAGGGACTGACAACTGAGGTAGTCTGCCTCCCAGTTGTCTATGCCTGGTATGTGAATCACAGTTAAGAGGCAGGAATTGGTTTCCGTCCAACAGAGGATTTGAGATACTTCTATCATTGCTAGGGAACTTTGAGTTCCCCTTAAAGATTGACATAAGCTACTGCTGTAACATTATCTGTCTATAATTGACGATAATGCTCTCTTTTCAATAGAGGTCAATCATGAAGGACCCTGAAGAGTGGACAGAGTTCCAAAACATTGATTGGAATCCTTGGGAGGCGAGGTTACCAAACTCCTTGTGCTGTCAGAGACCACCAGACAGCTCCTCAACCTTAAATACTTGCATCTATGGTGATCACAGACCAGGTAGGACAAGCAAAATAAGCCCCCTGAATAATAGATCAGTGATTCAGCCACCAAGTCAGAGATTGGTAAATATTCTTGGAGCCGTTTCTAGACCAAATGGAAGAGCAATAGACTGATAATGCTTTTTCTGAGAAGAGAACCTTAGAAACTGGTAATGTTCTGGGTGTATTGGGATGTGAAGGTAAACATTCTATAAATCTATTGTGGACATAAAGTGACCTTGTTGAACAAAAGGCAGAATAGTTCTGATAGTTTCTATTTTGAACGTTGGTATTATCACACATTTGTTTAGAGTTTTCAGATCCAGAATTGGTCTGAGAGAGTTTTCCTTTTTTGGTACAATGAAAAGAAAATTCCATCCCCTGTTTCTGCAAAGAAACTGGAACAATTACTCCCATATATTCCATATCTGAGACAGATTGTAGAAAAGCCTGAGCTTTTATGTGATGTTTGCGAATATGGGCGAGACAGAACCTTCCTGTGGGAGGTGGTATTTGGAATCCAATTTGAATCCAGGGACAGATTGTAACCAAGCATTCAGAAATATGTTTAATCTGCCCCCTACCAGTAATACTGGGTTGGGGGCCGTACCTTCATGCAGTCTTAGAAACTGGATTCGATTTCTTATTCTGTTTGGCTCAGTCTGGATACCTAATTTAAATTGGAGGAAATCCAGAGGGTTTAAAGGGAGGAGTCAGTTTTCTGTTCTCTATTCTGATGAAAGGAAAGACGACGATTAGGAGCTTTAAACTTTCCTTTGGACTTTTTGTCTTGAGAAAGAAAAGCTCCCTTACCTCCAGTAATAGTAGAAATATTAGAATCCAGTTAAGACACAAACAATTTCTTTACTTGGAAAGAAAGGGAGAGTAAATCTAGTTTTAGACACCATGTCAGCATTCCATGATTTCAGCCATAGGCCTCTTTTGGTAAGGATAGCTAGAGGCATGCTTTTGATGTTAATTTTCATAATATCAAATACTGCATCGCAAATAAAATTGTTTGCATTTTGAAGCAAATTCAACATACTAGAATATTTAGGATCAGAAGACAATTGCTGTGCAAGACTGGATAACCAGTAAATAGAAGCAGCAGCCATGTCAGCAATAGATATAGCTAGTCTAAGTATATAGCCAGTATGTAAACATGCTCTTCTTAAAGGGACAGTATACACCAATTTTCATATAACTACATGCAACAGACACCACTATAAAGAAGAAAATGCAGATGTTGATCTAAAAATCCAGTATAAAACCTTTTAAAAACTTACTTACAGTCCTGGCCAAACGTTTTGAGAATGACACAAATATACATTTTTACAAAGTCTGCAGCTTCAGTGTTTTTAGATATTTTTGTCAGATGTTACTATGGTATACTGAAGTATAATTACAAGCATTTCATATGTGTCAAAGGCTTTTATTGACAATTACATTAAGTTTATGCAAAGAGTCAATATTTGCAGTGTTGATCCTTCTTTTTCAAGACCTCTGCAATGTGCCCTGGCATGCTGTCAATCAACTTCTGGGCCACATCCTGACTGATGGTAGCCCATTCTTGCATAATCAAGAGTTTGTCAGAATTTGTAGGTTTTTTTTTTGTTCACCCGCCTCTTGAGGATTGACCACAAGTTCTCAATGGTATTAAGGTCTGGGGAGTTCCCTGGCCATGGACCCAAACATTTTTGATCTTTTGTTTCCCAAGCCACTTAGTTATCACTTTTGCCTTATGGCAATGTGCTCTATCATGCTGGAAAAGGCATTGTTTGTCACCAAACTGTTCTTGCATGGTTGGGAGAAGTTGCTCTGGGAGGATGTTTTTGTACCATTCTTTATTCATGGCTGTGTTCTTAGGAACAATTGAGAGTGAGCCCACTCCCTTTGCTGAGAAGCAACCCCACACATGAATGGTCTCAGAATGCTTTACTGTTGGCATGACACAGGACTGATGGTAGCGCTCACCTTTTCTTCTCCGGATGCCCCAAACAATTGGAAAGGGGATTCATCAGAGAAAATTACTTTACCCCAGTCCTCAGCAGTGCAATCCCTGTACCTTTTGCAGAATATCAGTCTGTCCCTGATGTTTTTCCCGTAGAGAGGTGGCTTCTTTAGTGCCCTTCTTTACACCAGGCCATCCTGCAAAGATCTTACATAAAAATAGTGTCTAGACATAAAAAAATTAAAACATACATAATAACTCAGACACTCATTCACTAAGTAGCAGACAGTTAAACCAGTACTGAAAACTATCAGCAGAGGTAATGGAATATAAATCAATTTGTAAAAGGGAGGAAGAGTCCCTGCGACCGAATTTACAGAGAGCCTATGAAGAATTTCCCATGAGGCGAAAACATTGTATCATAGGGCAGTACTCCACTTACATCCCTCTGACAAGCACTGTACTCTGCAGGGAACAAAGTTTCAATATGCTCTGAGGCACCTTTCGGTGAATAAATCAAGCACACCAACATGCTTCAACTACCTCCAACCAAGGAAAAGTAAAAACTAAGGTATGAATAAGATGGAAGGGGTTTTATAGGCTTTTGAGGTTTGGTAAACTTTGCCTCCTCCTGGTAGAATAATAGTATATCCCATACGTAACAGGTCATGGACTCTCGCTACCTAAATGAAAGACAGACTGATTACAAACAGGAGCCAGTAGAAATCTGTCAACACATGTATACATCTGGCACTGAGGGGCTTGGTTAGGAGTCTGAAAATCAGTACAATGTTATTAAAAAAATAAGCAAAACTATACATTGTTACAAAAACACTTCCAGATGGACTATATAAATGGATCATCTACAAAACATTTATGCAAAGAAAAAAAAAAAAAAAAATCGAGTGTACAATGTCCCTTTAAGTCACGGGAAAAAGGGGACAACCTAAATGTAAGGAGTCAGAAAAATCAGGCACTGCTCGGTTAGTAGAAAAGTAAAAACATTTGTTTATTGCAACACATTAAAAAAACATAATGTGTTACCAAACAGAGGGCTGACATGCATACAAGGCCAGTCTTACGCGTTTCACGCCCCCTGGTGGCACAAAACGCGTAAGACTGGCCTTGTATGCATGTCTGCCCTCCGTTTGGGAACACGTTATGTTTTTTAATGTGTTACAATAAACAAATGTTTTTACTTTTCTACTAACCGAGCAGTGCCTGCTTTTTTCTGACTCCTTGGATTACACTACGGCACTCCAGGTAATTGTGAGTAGCAGAGCACATTTACATTTAGGAGATCATTTTTTTCATTTGCACTGACCGGCAGTCAGACCATGTTCCGGACACCCCTCATACTGACAACCTAAATGTGTTAAATGCCCTTTTAGAGACAGTATAATATAGCTATATAACATACATATACTTTATATTCATTCTGAATTTTTCTTTCCTTTAAGTGAAAGTAAGTTTTTTAAATTTATTAAAAGTTTAAATGTTAAATGAAGGATCAATCTAATGTATGTAGAGGTTGGATGATGAATCAGTTCAGCGTGATCAACTCAAAATATGTTATAAAGCCATATCATTTTTGAAAGGACAGTCTCGTTTTCCTAATCATTAAACAGCAGGTTTCAAAATACTTTCATATATATTGAATACAACTTTCCTGAAATGTTTTTATATCAAATCGATTGACCTAATGGATGATACTTCTCTACTGAAGCATGTCAGTTTCGCTGTGCTCTGAAGCAAACACAAAAGTAACAATGAAATGGCTGACTGGAAAGATTAAGCAATCAGGTCAAGCAATTAATACCAGGTCTTGCAAACAAAAATGTAAAAATAAAATAATTTATTCAGCTTCTTGGTTTAAAATCAAAAGCTTACATCAAAATGAAGATTAAGTAAAGGCTGGCAAGTATTCTCAGATTTCTGCACTTGGCTAAATATAATGCAAACATTTTATAGAAGATATTATTCAGACAAGCAAAACAAACATTATAGGAGTTAAAAGGGACATGCACCAAACCCCACATTTTTTTCTATCATGATTCAGATAGAGCATGTGGTTTTAAACAACTCTCCAATTTACATCTATAATCTAATTTGTTTTGTACTCTTGATATCCTTTGTTGAAAAAGGATACCTAGGTAGACTCAGGAGCTGCTGATTGGTGGCTGCACATATGTGCCTCATGTTATTGGCTCATTCAGCTAGCTCCCAGTAGTGCTTTGCTGCATCTTGAACAAAGGATACCAAGAGAATGAAGACAATTAGATAAAAATACATTGAAAAGTTGTTAAAAATTGTATTCTCTATCTGAATTACGAAAGAAAAAATGTGGGTTTCATGTCCCTTTAAAATTTCATAAACACAACACTTAGGAAGAAAAATAAATGTAAAACCTATGGTGGATCTTGCACCGTAACCCCCGTCCTGAAGGGGTGAAAGTGGATTATCACTGCATCAAAATATAATAGGAAAAGCATTTTTGCAATAGCAGAGTGCATACTATATGGTTTAGGTTTGAATATTATTATGTAAATTACAGAAAAAAATAAAAGCTATCCAAAATAAAAAGTTTAAACCTAAACTAATACCCCTATAAAAATAAAAAATCCCCCCAAAATAAAAACACCCCCTAATCTATCAAACTACCAATAGCCCTTAAAAGGGCCTTTTGTAGCGCATTGCCCTAAAAGAAATCAGCTCTTTTACATGTAAAAATCACAAAGTACCCCATAACAGTAAAACCCCCTCCCAAACAACCCCCCAAAGTAAAAAAAAAAAAAAAAACCTAAGCTAGCCATTGCCCCTAAAGGGAATTTCTTTAGTGTGCGGCGGACGATCGCATGAAGGAGCCTCCACGCCGCTGAAGACCGCCGCTGAAAACCGCAGCTGAGGATCCGTGCATCGGGGAAGCCAGCTCCGCATCGGATGAAGATAGATGATGGAGCCGCCTGGAAGACGACTTTCTCCGCCAGACTTCAGGAACAGTGAGTACCTATTTGGGGGTTAGATATAGGATTTCTAAAAAAAATTAATAAAAAAAATTGTTTATTTTTAAGATTATGGATTTAATGGGCTTGTAAAAGAGCTGAATGCCCTATTAAGGGCAGTAAAAGAGCTGAATGCCCTATTAAGGGCAGTAAAAGAGCTGCATGCCCTATTAAGGGCATTAAAAGAGCTGAATGCCATATTAAGGTCAATGCCCATACAAATGCCCCTTTAGGGGCAATGGGTAGTTTAGTTTTTTTAGTGTTAGGTTTTTTTATTTTGGGTTTTTTTTACTGTCGGAGGGGAGACTTAGTATATTTTAAATGTAAAAGAGCTGTTTAACTGAGGGTAATGCCCTACAAAAGGCCATTGTAAGGGATATTGGTAGTTTAGATTAGGGGATGTCTTTATTTTGGGGGGGCTTTTTTATTTTCAATAATTTTGTTTATTTTTTCTGTAATGTTAGACTTATTTTTTGAAATTTCATGTTAGGATTTTTTATTTTAATTGTAATTTAGTAGTAATTGGAGTTAATTTAGGGGGTGTTAGGTTATGGGGCTTAGTAATTAGTTATTTGAGTTCTGGAGGGTTGGCGTTTTAGGAGTTAATAGGTTAATTAGGTTTATTGCGATGTGGGTGTTTGGCGGTTTAGGGGTTAATAGTATAATTAGTTGGTGTTGTAGGTTTTGGCGGTTTAAGAGTTAATGTCATTTATTTATTTGGCGTAGTTGGGGTTTGGCGGTTAAAGGGTTAGGTTTATTTTCTCTTAATACTTCGTGCAGGGTTTTTTTTTTTTCTTAATTTGTGCGGGTGATTAGGTTTATTTTTTCTTAATACTTTGTGCGGGCGGTAAATTTTTTTTTCTTGCAGACGGTTGCGGGTTTTTTTAAAGGCTTTGTTTGCCTACGCTGCATCCAGGTGGATTGCGAAAATAGCAGGGTGGTGAAAGAATCCACATTGCACAGGGCCGGACTGGGCCCAAAAATGGCCCCAGGCATTTTAAGGCAAAGCAGCCCCCCATTTTTTTTACTTATCGACACACACTTATATACATGTACACTATACATATACACGCACACCACAAACATTTTAAGGCAAAGAAGCCCTTCCCCGTTTTTTTATTTATCGGCACACATGCACACACTTGTATGCATGCACACCACACATACACTCTTATGCTTACATACCTCTCCATTTGCTCTCTTGCTTGGTACAAAGGATTTATCAACTAATTAATTGAAGATTTAAAGATTCAGCTGACATGCTGACTGCCATGGCTGTGCTGTGCGGCCGGGCAGCCCCCCTGATGACTCTCAGTTCACTTAGTGACTTAGACCATCTAGACTTCACTTGCCGTGGCCAGAGACCTCAGAAGTCCTCTTGACCGGCGTCCCCACTCAGCACCACCAGCACAAGTAGACAGACTGGGCACTCACTGCTAATCTGTCAGTTGTCGAAAGTTGGTCCTTCAGTACAGAACAGTTAACACAGGAGGAGTTGTTAGTGCGGCACAAAATGTATGTAAAGTTGCTCACTACCAGAAGACTAAGCACTGAGAGTAAACTCAGCACATGCAGTCACATGCGCCAAAACCCTGTGACAGGCCACGTGACTTCAGACGTCACTCATGCACTGACTGTGTGTTGGCTCTGATGTGGTCATATAACATATACCAGGGCCCAATAGTAATTTGAATAACTTAAAAAAAAAAAAATTGCAGAGCAACCAGGGAGAGGGGGCCGCGGGTGTCTATGAATAAGGCCATTTGGGGCTGAAACGCATCAGACTAGTCTGTGCCAATGTCTGTGCCTTGCTTTTAACATGTGTGCCATGAATTTTCGTTTACTTTTACCTACCGGTATTCCTGTTTTTTTGTGCATGTTACGGTATAGGAGAGTGCCGTCCAGTTCTGGGAAAAGTACAACTTCCATTTGGGGCCTGTGGAGGTTCCGGGTCTGTCCTGCAGCTGACCGCCAAGACCGGTGACACCCCCAACAGATTCCATACACCACCAGCAGAACAATAGGAGCAATAGTAGCCAATACGCACCTCATTGGCCGAGAGGTAGTCACATGTTCTGATGACTTCAGATGCCAACTAAGAGGAGTGACGAGTGGGAGCAGCCGAGGGCACCAGAATGGTAATAGCCCCCAACAGTACAAGCTGCCGAGAACCAGTTCTCCTACACACTGGGGCGAGATGTGAGAAGGATCACATACCTACGGAGCAAGATTGAGGAACGCACCGAATAAGAAGATAGTGGGTGTGTATATATATATATATATATATATATATATATATATATATATATATATATATATATATATATATATATATATATATATATATATATATATATATATATATATATATATATATATATATATAGTTTTTTACTATTATCATTTTCAGCATTGTGGTTACTTACATATGTCCACATTTTAGATTTTTTAGGGTTTCATTTATAGTTTTATTATTGTTGCTATTATCATATTTCTAGATTTAGGCCTGGTTTTTTGTTGAGACATAACAAGCACTACCATATCACCTATTATATTGGAACTGAGGAAGCGCCCCCTAAGGGCGTGGTGTGTCCACTGAGTACACACCACTCTCTCCATACATACCTTAACAACACATGTTGTACAGAGTACGTCTTGCACAAACTGGTCTTTAAAGACTAGCGACGTACCCTGTACAACGTTAGGGGTTTAAAGCGGCTGGAAGCGATCCTAATTGCTTCCAGACGCTTTCCGGTTATTGCAGTGATGCCTCGATATCGAGGCATTCTGCAATAACCATTTTTAGCCATCCGATGAAAATTCAAGTTGCAATAAGTGGGAGAGAAGGGAAGGCATACATATATTATCTAAGTGATCTGGGAGGGGGTGGGGGGTTGGTCATGGTGGGGGGAAGCTACACTATGGAAAAAACTAATACAAATAAAAAATAAATCTATTTTTTGGTAAACTGGGTACTGGCAGACAGCTGCCAGTACCCAAGATGGCTCCCAATAAGGTAGAGGGGGAGGGTTAGAGAGCTGTTTGGGGGGGCATCCTACACAGCAGCATATGTAAATATGCTTAAAAATTTGAAATATACCTTTTATTTTAGTACTGGCAGACTTTCTGCCAGTACTTAAGATGGCGGGGAAAATTGTGGGGTGGGGCAGGGAAGAGAGCTGTTTGGGAGGGATCAGGGGCTCTGATGTGTCAGGTGGAAGGCTGATCTCTACACTAAAGTTAAAATTGACCCTGCAAGCTCCCTACAAGCTACCTAATTAACCCCTTCACTGCGCAGCAGCATTTAGTGGCCTTCTAACTACCAAAAAGCAACGCCAAAACCATATATGTCTGCTATTTCTGAACAAAGGGGATCCCAGAGAAGCATCTACAAGCATCTGTGCCATAATTGCACAAGCAGTTTGTAAATAATTTCAATGAGAAACCTAAAATTGTGAAAAATGTACCTTTTTTTTTAAATTTGATTGCATTTGGCGATGAAATGGTGGCATAAAATATACCAAAATGGGCCTAGATCAATACTTGGGGTTGTCTACTACACTACACTAAAGCTAAAATTAACTCTACAAGCTCCCTACATGATTCCTAATTAACCACTTCACTGCTGGGCAAAATACACGTGTAGTGCGCAGTGGCATTTAGCAGCCTACTAATTACCAAAAAGCAACGCCAAAGCCATATTTATGTCTGCTATTTTTGAACAAAGGGGATCCCAGAGAAGCATTTACAATCATGTATGCCATAATTGCATAAGTTGATTGCAAATAATTTCTGAGAGAAGCCTAAAGTTTGTGAAAAAATTTGTGAAAAAGTAAACTATTTTTTTTATTTGATCGCATTTGGCGGTGAAATGGTGGCATGAAATATACCAAAATGGGCCTAGATCAATACTTTGGGATGTCTTCTAAAAAAAAATATATATATACATGTCAAGGAATATTCAGGGATTCTTGAAAGATATCAGCGCTAATTTTGAAAAAAAGTGGTTTGGAAATAGCTACTTGTATTTATTGCCCTATAACTTGCAAAAAAAGAAAAGAACATGTTAATATTGGGTATTTCTAAACTCAGGACAAAATTTAGAAACTACTGTTTCTATGTTTTTTGGTGGTTGTAGATGTGTAACAGATTTTGGGGGTCAAAGTTAGAAAAAATTGTGCTTTTTTTCCATTTTCTCCTCATATTTTATAAAAAAAAATTATAGTAAATTATAAGCTAAGATGAAAATAATGTTATCTTTAGAAAGTCCATTTAATGGCGAGAAAAACAATATATAATATGTGTGGGTACAGTAAATGAGTAAGAGGAAAATTACAGCTAAACACAAACACCTTAAAGGGACAGTATACACTCATTTTCATATAACTGCATGTAATAGACACTACTATAAAGAATAAGATGCACAGATACTGATATAAAAATCCAGTTTAAAACTGTTTAAAAACTTACTTAGAAGCTGTCAGTTTGGTTCTGTTGAAAAGGTAGCTGGAAAGCCCACTGCAAGTGGCAAATAAGAGACTCCCCTCCCCCTTCTTTTGCATATGAAAAGACCCTTTACACAAACAGGAGCAAGCTGGAGAAGGTAGCTGACGGTATTCACATAAAACTTTGGGGCTTGGATAGGAGTCTGAAAATCAGAGCAATGTTATTTAAAAATAAGCAAAACTATACATTTATTTAAAAAAAAAAAAAACTTTATGGGCTATATAAATAGATCATCTACAAAAACATTTATGCAAAGAAAAAATGAGTGTATAATGTCCCTTTAAGGGAAGGAAATTGAAAAATGGCTTTGTCCTTAAGGGGTTAAATAATGGCACACCAGTGTAAAAGTTATCCACATATACATGGTAACCCTTATTAAATATTGGGTGGAGTAAGTCCCACATTATTTTTTCACTGGCAGCAAGAGAGGAAGGACAGTCAGGGGGTGTTAGAACAGAATCCTTGCCAGTGTATACCCCAAAACGATAGGTGTATCCACTAGAGCTCTCGCACAGCTTATACAGCTTGATCCCATAGCGAGCGCTTAGAAGGAATGTATTGTTTAAAAACAATACGTCCCTGGGGGCGTGTCTTCAGGCAGCACCTTGAGTGGTAGCAAAATTGGTTGCTGCGTGTGGAATGCTGATAAATTACCAATTATCAGATATTTATGAAGCCATCTACCTTATACACCTTACTGACTGGATTCTACAGATTCTACTGAACATTTGGTATAAGTTTGTGCCAAATTTCACACCAGACATCCGATATGAAGAGTTGAGGCCTACGGCAACCCTGGTGGAAGACTTCAACACCCCCTCGCAAGCAATACAGGGTATTAACAGCCTTTGAGCTGCTATAAATTTTCAAACTAACAAGACACTGTATTTATTTGAAACAACATCGCTCATCATATCTACGCCTAACGTTCAATATCAAGTACCCAATATGGAGATCCCATCAAAGTTTCTGGAGGAACTAGGAAGCTTGCTTGCGTGCGAACCATCACGCTGCCCTAGAAGACAAGCTCTTTTCAACACATGATAGCAGCAGCACTTGCCTGTTTCAGCAACCCTCTCCAACTGAGCCCAGCACATTGGAAGGTGGGAGCAGTGGCGCTTTGGGGCCCCAGCATCCACATTCTACCTTTACTGTGCCTACGGGGATCCGGAACACAAAGATATAGAGCCAACAGTGCAACAGGCGAGAGTGCCGGCGAAAAGAACAGAGGCTGCTATAAAGAGCTTTACATACCTGCCCCAAGCCTATATCAGCACAATTGAAGAGTTCCCAACAGATGATCTGCAGAGCAGAGCTAACACAGACTGCAACTCGTAAGCGCTCCCACCTGGAGAACAGAACTAAGGCTATAGAAATTCAACGATGTATATTGCGTATCCAGCTTTAGCAATCCAGAGGCCGCATGTGCTCCTTCGAGATGTGGAACAACCCTTGCAATATTTGCAGAGGCTACACTTACATAATTATGCAGCTTCACTGTAGTTTAGATGGGACCCTGGAGGACCGTTTGCCCCCGTGACCAAGAGGCAGACTAGAAACAGCTCCAGAGCACACTCCATTGCTATTTGAACAGACCTCGGTCCAGGTCCGGTATGATTGCATGGGAGTAAGCGAAATACTTTAATTATTCTCCTTGCAATATAGTCTTAACTATATTAGCTGTTTTATCGACATCAGTGTTGTTGTACATGTTTGTTTGTTTTAAATAAAGTTTTTTTATTTTGAAATATACATAATAAACAAATGCTTTTACAGGGTATTCATTGGAGACATCAATGTTTGCCAGATAATCTGGAATGTCCATGTTTTCATAGTGTCCTTATAGATTTACGGCAATGATATCTGAAATGTCCAATCCCGACTGCCCATATTGAGCAAGTCAGGAAGATTCTCTCAAATGATACCACAAATTTGCATTAGGCAACAATGAATGGTATTAAAACATAAATAAACAAACAATAAATTAGCAAGGTTATTGATACAGGGTATACATTGGAGACATCATGTTTGCCAGAGAATCTGGAATGTCCATGTTTTCATAGTGTCCTTATAGATTTATGGCAATGGTATCTGAAAAGTCCAATCTCGACTGCCCGTATTGAGCAAGTCAGGGAGATTCTCTCCAATAATACGACAAATTTGCATTAAGCAACAATGAATGGTATTAAAACATAAATAAATAAACAATAAATTAACAAGGTTATTGAGAATGAATACACCAAGCATACAAGGAAAGTGTGTAAAGCTTTGTCTATATTTGAATGATTTGAAACCCGAGTCTCTTAACAGTGTTTTATATGCTTGGAAGCAGTTTAAAAGTTTGACCCTGACTATGCGATTGGGACTATGACTTTATGGTTGAGTTCGAGACTCCCATAGAAACATTATTTCGTGGTAGACGTCTAGAGTATCAGATAATGGTATCTCTCTAATTTGAGGTTTTTGTGTATTTCTTGTTTCCACATGTGGATGGTAGGGATAATATCCTTCTTCCACAAGCGTGGGATCAATTGATTTGCACTATTGATCATAAGCTGGCATTGTTTCTTATGAGCTTTGGATTGGAGCTTTGGGTAAAGGTGGAATAAAAATATAAGTGGATCTAGAGGTTTAGATATTCCTATTGTTTGTTGTGTATACTGTAACACTGCTTCCCAAAAGGGCTGTAATTTAGGGCAGGACCACCTAACGTGGAATAGTGTTCTCTCTTGCGTGCATGATCTCCAGCAACGGTTGGATGAGTTCGGGAATATATATTTCAATCTTTGTGGCATTAGATACCATCTGGTCATCAACTTAATATTGGTTTCTAATAGTTTGGATGAATGAGCCGATTTATGTATATTTACAAAAATCGTTTCTCAGTCTTTAATCAGTATTAAGAAGAGTAAATCTTTGTCCCACGACTTAGTAAAGGAGGGGAGGCTGTCAGCTTTGGGTTTGTTTATTAATTTGTATGTCAGTGAGACTATGTGATGAGTTGGGGAGGCTGAACTGCACAACTTTTCAAATGGGCTCAGAAATCTGGTGAAACTTGTTTTTGGGGAGGAATGTATAAAATGGTTGAGCTGATGGTATCTAAACCATTTAGTGAGGAATCCATCTCCTAAATGTTCGCTATTCTGTTCTGTGCAATAAATTATTATCGAAGACAAAGAGATGAAGGAATCCGGCACTTCTTGAAATTCAAATAGTAAACGGCTTTATTGGCAGGTAAAACAAAAAGCAAAAATAAAAGTAAAGCATAGCAGCCCCAGCAATTCAGTCATTGCGGTACAAAATACAACAAGTTAGCATGGATGGTGGTCACTAAAGCTGACGCGTTATCCTCTACTAGCATATAGGTCATGAGTAAAAGGTGTATATCTTTTGGACCTGATGGTGTAATGTTGATACCAGGCTGAAAACTTTTATTATGTAGGATTGGGGTTAAAGGGGAAGGTACTGAGGAAATAGGGTTCTTTTTAAGTAACTCTTTCCAAATCCTGAGGGTTTCTATAATGATAGGGTGGTTGTTATGTATGAGAGTATCTTGAGGGCCTTCTAACCAGCATAGGGAACCAAGTTGGGGGAAATCGCATAAATCATGCTCTAGTTGTACCCATTTTTTATGGTGGTGCTCCTCATGAGAACATCAGTCTACTATTCTAGAGAGGTAAATTGCTTTAATATAATCTTGAAGATTAGGTACTCCCAAGCCTCCCTGATCAGGATGCCTGTAGAGAGTAGTTTTCGGAAATCTCGGGGGGTTTAATTTCCATATATATGAGTTTAATGTAGACTGTAGTTTCGGTAGAGTAGTGTTCGGTAGGGGTATTGGAACGGTTTGTAGAATGTAAAGGATTTTCGGTAACAGCGTCATTTTCACCGCCCCAATCCTTCCCAACCAAGAGATGTGCTTAGGAAGCCAATGTGTTATGTTGGTCGAGATGGATGAAATAAGCGAATCATAGTTCAATTTGATTAGATCTTTCAAGTCTGGTGTGAGCTGTACACCTAAATATTTTAATGAACGAGGATTGACGGTGAATTGAGCTATCGTATTTATTTTAGATAGGTCAGTTTGCAGGGTACGCACTGGGAGTATTTCCAACTTCCCAAAGTTAATTGAGAAGTTGGATACTTTGCTGTAGTCTAGAAGCATAGAATGTGCCTTCGAGAGGGATCTAAGTGGATCTGTGAGGGTCATTAGGAGATCGTCGGCGAACAATGCCAATTTGAATTCTGAATTTTTCATTTTAATTCCTGTGATTTCAGGTAAATTTCGTTATTTAGTGGCTAGGATTTCCATTGAAAGGACAAACAGAAGAGGGGGGGGGAAGTGGGCATCCCTGTCTCGTCCCGTTTCTATTCTGGAATCTATTTGATAGAAGGTCATGGACTTTGAGCTTTGCAGACAGGGAGGTATAAAGGGGTAAAATTTTGGAGATAAAATCTTTAGGGATACCAAATTTTTGTAGGGTGTGCTGTAGGAATCTCCAGTCTAGGCGATCAAACGCCTTCTCTGCATCTGTTGATATAAAGAAGGTCAGTATGTTGTGTTGATGGGTATGGTATAGTAGATGGGTTACTTTGACTGTATTGTCTTTTGCCTCCCTCACTGGTACAAAGCCGGTTTGGTCTGTATGTATTATGTGTGGGAGAATTGGATTTAGTCTATTAGCTAGAATCTTAGAGTAGAGATTGAGATCAACATTGAGTAGCGAGATGGGGCGAAAATTAGCTGGGTTGGTTGGTGGTTTGCTCGGTTTAGGCAGCACTGTGATATATGCTTCTAGCATATTTTCTTAAAATGGGTGGTCTGAGTCTATTTTATTGTAAAGTTTTAAAAGTGTTGGCATTAGCAAGGACAAAGTTTTTGTAATAGAAATTGCTAAATCCATCTGGACCTGGGCTTTTCCCTTGCTTAAGGGATTTTATGGCCTTGTCTAATTCCTGAAGTGAGATTGGTTCGGAAAGGGATTGAAGGTGGTCTGCGTTGACTTGGGGAAGTTTTAAAAGGGGTAAGATAAGAAACACAACGACATTTGCAAATCCTATCAGGACGGTCTGGGAATAAGTTGTACAGTTTGGAATAGTAACCGCGGAACATGTTTGCTATAGTTTTAGAGTCAATTACTTTTTCTGAGTTTCGGTTAGTAAGGGAGTGGACATATGACTGTGTGGTTTTGCGTTTAAAAAGGGACATGAAACCCTCATTTTTTCTTTCATGAGAATTCCGTTTTAAACAACTTTCTAATTTACTTCTATTATCTAAATTGCTCCTTTCTCTTGATATCCTTTGCTGAAAAGCATATCTAGATAGGCTCAGAAGCTGCTGATTGGTGGCTGCACATAAATGCCTCGTGTGATTGGCTAACCCATGTGAATTGCTATTCCTTCAACAAAGGATATCTAAATAATGAAGCAAATTAAACAATAGAAGCAAATTTGAATGTTGTTTAAAATTGTATTCTCTACCTGAATAATGAAAGAAAAATTTGGGGTTTAATGTTCCTTTAAAGGCCCTCGCCAGTAACTTCCGTGGTTTGTTTCCTTGGGTATGGAATTTTTGTCTCAGTAAGAAGGCAGTGGATTGGGCCTTGATGTCGAGATGGTCATTGAGTTGGGCTCTGCCCTGGTCTAGTTTTGTTAGCGTAGTCACGTCCAGTGGGTGTCTCTTATGGATATAATCTAATTTATTAATGTCCTGCGTTAGTGTCAAGTATTTTTGTTTGTTCTGCTTGTTCTGAATGGCTTTGTGCTTCATCAGGTTTCCACTGATGACACATTTGTGGGCCTCCCAAAGGGTTCCCTGAGAGCTGTCAGGGGTACTATTTAAGGAGAAATATTCCTGTATGGCTTGCTATATATCTATTTTAAATTAGGGGATCTGACAGTAGAACTTCATCCAATCTCCATTGGAATGATGTTGTAGGGATTGGAGGCCAGGTGAATGTACTGCTCACCGCCGAGTGGTCTGACCAGCTGATAGGAATAATGCGGGATTCTTTAAGGTCGTTTAATTGCGGGTTAGAACTGTCAATTGAAGGGTTTAAAGGTAAATTAAAATCGCCTGCTAGTATTAATGGGCTTTTGAGAAATGTGATAATGGAATTGGTGATATTTTAAAAGAAGGTTGCCCGTTTCGTGTTTGGAGCATAAAAACATTAAGGTGATTGGTTTGCCAAATAGCAGTCCATTAATTCCCAGGTACCTGCTTGCCTTGTCCTGATCTTTGTGAATTAATTCAAATGGGATGGATTTGTGGAATAAGATACTAACTCAGTTGGTTTTTTGAGGGGGTTTACTGCTATGGAAATGAGTGGGGTAGTTAGATGAAAAATATTTAGGTTCTTTTCCTCTTCTAAAGTGGGTCTCTTGGAGGAACAGTACGCTGCCATTCTTGTGGATTAAATCATGGAAGGCCTTATATCTCTTATGTGGAGAGTTAAAACCTTTGGTATTGATGGAAATTATATTAAATGTCTGGTCTAGTAGTTGTGAGGCCATGGGTTATGTAGGAGTGGATGCGCATGTGAGAGCTGGTGTTTCACTCAACAATCTCAAAAAAGTGCTAAACATATTAAACAATTTTAACAAAACATAGTTTAAACTAGTAACAGAACATGCTGCCCCTATACAAGGGAGCCTGAGAAAAAAACGTGACATTTTACCTTGCGCATGAGTGAAAACGTCTGGGTTATAGAATAAGTAAATATACAAATATATGTATAAACATACATAGATATGCAAGGAAAAATACAAAATTACAAAAATACAAAATGGTGAAAAAACTGGATAAGTACAGTACAATTTAAGGGGAAGCATTAAAGATCCCTAAATTGGAGGTGATTTAGAATTTTTAAACTCTTATTAGAGAACATGGTATAAATACAGTGAGAACTAAACATTAAGGCAATAAGTATTGAATTATGAATTAGAATTTCTATACCAGTGCAAAAGTAGATGCACATCCATGAGTACATATGTAGTGTACCAGTTAAAATGTAAATGTAATCTTATCTATGTAGGAAGAACGAAAAGAAAGGTCAAGTATAGATTCAAAGAACATCTGACCAACATAGAGAAAAATCTTGACACTCATAGTGTACCTATACATTTTAGAATGGTTCAAAACAATGATATTAGGGACTTAGAAATTAAAGTAAGAGTGTGGATACCTCCAAATATTTGGGATACAAATACACTTCTCAAACTTAGACCAAGAGAGACATATTGGATAAAAGAATTAGATTGTCTCCAACCATTCTTGGTATAATATATTTAACAATGTAGGATTTAGGGAAATTTTTAAAATAGGGATATTTTTTAACATCAAGAATAAATTATGATCTGTTTTATAAATGTATTTTTTTTTATAAATGTTTACAATTTTAAAATAATTGGGGAATGTATTTATAAGACATTATATGGGAAGTTTTATTTTATTAATTATCTAATTTTAAAACGTTTATTTCCTACTATCATGGAAGTGATTCACATATTGTTTGAAATGTGTTATATCTAGCTTACAAGACGATAGGTAATAGTGTATTTGTAGATTTATATATTGTTTTTAAATGATGTATATTTATTATTAGTCATCATGAATAAGGGGTTAACCGAATACCTGTTTATCTAAACACCTGTTGATGTAACAGCGTTTATAAGGAGCATTTCCTGTTAGATTCAACACTCTTGAAAAAGTTTCTGGCACAGAAACGAAACGTACGTCGAGACAGTTTGTTTTTTTTAAAAAAAAAAAAAAAAAAAAAAAAGGTCTCAGGGAGGCTACCAGGCTCACGATAGTGGGACCATTGTGGTGAGCTGAGAGACCGCTACTTTTTATTGTTGAACTATACTTTTGGTTTCAAATAAATATGTATCGAAGTATATCCCTTTCATTCATATTACCTACTGTGGAATCCGGTTTGAATTGGGAGTGAGACACAAGGATGGTTGGATCAGCAGACTGACATCATAGAAGGAGGCGGATACGACCGACATTAAAACATACTTCATGGTTGTATACAACCAATGTGCACTTTTTTAACATTCATCCTGTGAGTAACACTCTGGGAAGGGGCTATCAAGTAAATTGTATATACAGTCTACACTTAGAGCGTGTTGCACTTTTCTACTTCTTTGTTTTATAGTTTCTATACCAGTGCATCATGAGATGCTGAAAGAGACCTTGTAGGTAGGCATCAAGTACATCAGGTGCAATAGATTCCGGCATCCCTCTGATTCTCAGGTTTTGTCTCCTGCTCCTGTTCTCGATGTCTTCTAGTTTATCTTGGAGTTGTAATATAATGTTATTCTGAGCTTGGACACTTTGCTGGAGGTTTGACATTTCAGATTGGTGTATTTCAGTGTCCTCTTCTAATGCTTCAACTCCCCAATTTCGTGCATCTCCTTCTGAAGCTCAGAAATTTCTTCTTTGATACAAGATTTTACCTGTGTGATCAAGTTTGTAAAGTCCTGTTTAGAGGGGATTGGGTCCAGAAAAGACTTTGGTACTTGCATGGATTCTGCCATTTCAGGTTCTGGTGCCAATGAAGACTGAGACAAGGAGGATGTAAGGTTTGTGGTGTCAGTGCATGGATCTGAAGATTCCAGAGGCTTGAAGAAATTATTCATTGATGTAGTGTTGCTGTGAAGGCTTTTAGGGGTTTTCCTGGTTTGTTCAATTTCCTAGGAGGCATTATTTTTGTTGTCTTCTTTGTTTATTGTTCTGGCAGCAGCTTTCAATGATTGTATATAAAGGATTTAAAAGGAGTATTGTTTCAGCCGAGTTCAGGGATTTAGCAAGAGCTGCTCAAAAGCAGCGGTTAGTGGGAGGTTCTATTGAATATCAACTAAGAAAAGTCCTTGTAAAGGAGCGGAGAGTGTGCTTTAAAATGCAGTTGTGCAGCTGCTATGAAGCTGCACTGTGTTGCTGTATAATGCCAACATAAGATTTGCTTGTAGATTGCATCAGTATTCTTATTATTTTATGTTGGGTGATTGAGAGGTGGTATAGAGTGTGATTCCACTTACTTCATTGCTTCATACTTCAATCTTGCCTATGTAGTAGGCCCAAGTTTCTTGTCCGAATCTGCTAATTATAGAGTCCAAAGTTGGGCCTTCTTTGCTTGTGTGGCTCCCAGAAGGAAATCCGGAGGTAGTAAAGTGGATTGAGCAACTTTCGCGTTGTTGCAATGTAGGCCGCAATCAAAGCCGAGGTCTAGATTTTTGAGCTGGTACGGGCGAACCGGAAGTGTATGCAGAGGTGTTTTTCAGGCTCCGGTTTCATCTCATATCTACATGGGTCCTCTGTAGTGGATGCAAAATTAAGGAAAAATAGACGCCACTCCAAAAAGACTTCAAATGTAAAAATAAAACTACTTTATTTCAAAATTTAAAATTAACACTCATAGTGCTAAACATGTTTAGGAGAAGGAGGAGGAGACCTCTGTAGTCACAGTGGATGTTTGTGCCTGCTTAGGATCAAGTTGGATGCATTTAAAGGCACAATTCCTCCTTTTTTTAGGGCATCTAGCAAGAGCTCACTCAAAGAGCAGCCATTCAGTTTGATGGCCGGCTCCGCCGTTATACATTTTTTCGTGTTAAGAGTTTGCTGCAATAGTTCTCTCCTAAAGCAAGTTTAAGAAAGTATATATCTACACATATTTATTATAGGGCTGTATTACAACACTTTGGTTCTTTGTGTTCATATATTTAATGTGTTTGCTTAGTTTATGTCACCTATTGTATGACTTTAGAAGCTATCACAATTTCAACTGGAAAGTATTCCATTCTTTTGGTATGAGTAAGTTTACCCAAGCAATAGATTATAGCTTTATTTATTTCAGAAATTATGTATCCGCATAAAATTATTATAGGGCTGTATTGCACCACTGTTTTTTTTATCTTCATAAATACAGCATGTTTGCGTAGTCTACGTAAATTTATTACACACTTGGGATTTTGGAAGTTGCCACAATTTCAACTGGATCGTAATTCACTCTTTCTACATGAGTAAGTCAGCACAAGCAACAGATTGTTTTTCTATTTATTACAGGTGAAGCATATTTAAATAATCACTCAGAAAGTTTTGGAAAACATCACACCAGTCCTTATGGGGCACGGAATAAAAGGACCTGCCAAGTCCCAATGTATAATCCAAAAGCAAAGAATATTCCAGCCTCCAAAATTCTTTTAAAAGAACCTTTATTTCCACATGGGGTCCTCAGAAGAAAACATACAATGTTTCAAGCCATTTGCAAGGCTTGAGACTTTGTATGTTTTCTTCTGAGGACCCCATGTGGCAATAAATGTTCTTTTAAAAGAATTTTGGAGGCTGGAATATTCTTTGCTTTTGAAGCATATTTAAATACAGCATTAATATTTGCTAGCATTCAGCACGATCTTCAATCATAATATTTGCAAGCTTTCAGCACAATGTTCTATTTCACCCTAGTCCACTAGATGGCAGTATAGCTACATCAGATCAATTGGTCCACGTTTAAGAGCAGCCTGTGCGATGAGACTCTGACTAGTTTTAATTTAGCCCTGAAATCAATCGATCACCTCTACATACCCAGAAGCAGAACTTTTTTTCACTTTCTGCGATGAGATTTTATTGTAGTAAAAAAATGTCTGCA
>NC_069503.1:420686798-420699298 GCF_027579735.1 Bombina bombina | reverse complement strand
AGTTAATCTGTCTTACTTGAACTGTCACTATATGATAACTGCCCAGGGAAAAAGAGTTGAGGTCAGAATCTTCTGCAACAGATGTGTCATCAGAAAAGGAATCAGAGTTCATAAGAATCTCAGCTGCTTCCTCAGCACTCAAACGCTTAGCCATAATTCTCTTTACAAAAATAGATATTTTCAAAGAAATTATGCTGCTAGAAAAAAAAAAAAAAAAAAAAAAAGATTAATTTTTGCTGCAAAAAGCTTATTTTTTCAGTAAAATGTATAAGGATTGTAGACTATGGGGAGAGCTGAGCAAAGAGGATCCTTACTCACCTAACACACAGACCAAAAGACTGATAATAAAAAGCATCCCTCTACCATTGGTAATTTGTAATCACATGATTACAAATATAATATCAGGAGCCATATTGGAAAAGGGAATGTGACATTTCATAGCTAAGTGATCACTGCATTTACACCGATTACTACAGTGATCATTTAGCTAGAATACATAAACCAATAAAAAAAAATTTAAAGATATTTTGGGGCTCTCTTTGCAATTGTTATCTTTATTTATAAGCCTTTGAAGAATTCCAAATTTATATATATATTTTATTTTTATTTATTTTTTTCTTCTATTTTTTTTTTTAAATAGCACACACACACACACACACACACCTTATACCGTTGGAAAGGTTACCTTTCCAACGGCGGGTCTTGGGGGTCTGTAGCTGCTTAGATACAGGATTCTAAGCAGCATGACCCCCATCTCAATATTGCACGTGACGTCACCGCACGAAACATCAAGCCCTGGAGATGCCTGTCACTATACAGGCCAGATCGCGGGGGTGGGAGTAGATGGGAGCCCCCAGATTGCCCTCAAGGTGGGTGAGTGCTAGCGATGGCTCTGAGCCTTCGTCCGCCCCTGACTGGGACAATTTGCAACGGCTCAGAGCCGTCGTTAGCACTCAAGGAGTTAAACAATACAAATTCTGGTGTAGATTGTCCCATTAACTAGAGCACAGGTGAACTGATCAGCTGATGGGTGAACTGATTATTTTATCTTTGCTCTAGTTAAGATATAATGAATATGTGGTCTGTTAACGGTCCTGAGGACTGGGTTTGAGAAACATTGTTTAAGGGATTGGCTATCCTAATCTCTTTCCTTAACTGCACATGTGAAAACAACAGTTCATGTGATACAGTTCCCTCTACTAATAGCGGCACCCTTTGTAAATATGAGCAAAGAAGGATATGAAAAATTGTCTTTTTTTTGTTTAAAACAAACAAACAAAAAAAACAAAAAAAAACTCTGCTCTCACAGATATCAATCCATTGCAAACATAACACCGTTCAATACTTCTACCTCCCTTTGCAAAGATAATAGCTCTGAGTCTTCTCCTATAATGCCTGATGTGGATGGAGAATACATGCCAAGGGATCCGAGACTATTCCTCCATACAGTATCTTTCCAGATCCTTCAAATTTTGAGGTCGATGCTGGTGGACTCTCCTTTTCAGTTTACTCTGCAGGTTTTCTTTGGGGTCTGGGGACTGGGATGGCCATAGAAAACCTTGATTGTGTAGTCAGTAAACCATTTTTCTGTTGATTGTGAAACAGGTTTTTGGATCATTGTCCTGCTGGAAGATCCAACTCACAGCCCATTTTAACCTTTCTGGCAGAGGCAGTCAGGTGTTCATTTAATATATGTTGATATTTGATAGTCCATAATGCCATGTATCCTAACAAAATGGCCAGGTCCGAAAACATTATCGTGCTACCACCATATTTACCAGTGGTCATGAGGTAATTTTCATATGGCTACCCCTCTGTATGCGCCAAACCAACCTCTGGTGTTTATTGCCAAAAAGGTGTATTTTGGTTTCATTTGACCATAGAACCAGATCCCATTTGAATTTTTAGTTGTGTCTGGCAAACTGAAGATGTTTTAGTGTTTTTGGATGAGAGTAGAAGCTTTTTTCTCGAAACCCTTCTAAACAACCTGTTGGGGTGAGAGTCTCCAAAACTACAATCCTACATCACAAGACGCAACTCACTTCTGCAATTCTCCAGCTGTGATCCTTGGAGATATTTTGGCCACTCGAACCATCCAATTCACAGTGTGTTGAGACAAAGGCACGCGTCCTCTTCCAGGTTGATTCATAACATTTCCATTTGATTGTAACGTCTTAATTATTGCTCTGATAGCAAAAGCATTGAAAATTCCCATGTCTACTATTTTCTTATAGCCACTTCCCATTTTGTGAAGCTCAACAACCTTTTGTCACACATAACAGATATATTCCTTGGTCTTACCCACTGTGATGAATAACTATGGGAATTTGGCCTGTGTGTTACCTAACCCAATGTGAAACAAACTCATGATTGAACCAAGGATGCCAATATTAGTGTAGGGCACTGTATATTATTTATTAGTTTGTTATTGGTAAGCAAGGGTTCTTTTGATCAATTTTTTTTATTTATTATTATTTTTTAGGTATTTAAAAAAAATCATATGGAAAGGGAAAACGAACAAAACAAAAAAAAAATATATATAATATTGGGAGGGTAATACCTTTACATTAAATTTGTAAAAATTGTTCCGATATAAAATTTGTAGCTGTAACCTAGACTAATATTGTTGTTGTAGCTAGCTGGTGATTGTGACTATGCACAAATGCGTGTTTTCATAGGCTAAACAGATGTGTTTAAGTAGATCCCAGTAGTACACATGTGGCTCTTGAGGTCACTTTAACTATGTATTTAATCTTTTTAGCAGTGGTTAAGCACTGATTTCAATACAAGAGGCAGCCCGATAAGAAAAATGCCTGAACACATAATTTTATATTTGTCTTTTTATGTTATTTTAATAAGATGACCAGATTTCACAAATACAAATTCAGGATACCTCATAAATGCTGAGGAGGTAGTAAAAAAACAAAAACCTGGGGGCGTGTCCGAACAACGTTCTGAATAGGACGTACCCACTGTAGGCTCCAGAAGAAACCTCTTTAATCCACCGATTTTGGAGAATTTAACGGCTATACAGGATTAACATACGCTATTCGACTATCCGGTAAGAGCACTTTTACCCCTCCAGCTGCCGGAAATCTGGCCTTGACCGGTCCGGACATTCAGAAGGCTTTTGTCACTGACATTAAAGAGATAACGCAGGCGCCAAGGTTTACCCTTGTACAAGCATTGGCGGCACTTGGCGATACTGGGACTAACATAACCACCAAGCCTAATCAGAAGAGCCATGTAAGGTGTAATATACATCAGATAACAGCCTGGATGACTACTACCTTTGATCCTGGGCCGGGGGAGATTGTATATGAGAATGTATGTCCTTTTTTGAACTTAAAGGAGAGGGTTGAGTACGGGGTAGACTGCATTTTTCTATGGCCACGCAAACTGAGCAGTCACAAAGAGACACTGTTCAACATGCCAGTAGACTCAGGGGGCTGACAACGAGCAAACAAGTGCTATAATAAAAGTATCTGTGTACTTTCCTGCTCAATGGAACCTACGTTAAGGCCCCTTAGTAATTCCCTGTTTTGATCTGTTATCTCATGGTATTGTTAATATAATATAAGCTCCCCAAAATGTTTTAATGGTGTATGTACTTATAGCAAAATGGGGGTTGTCAATATTTCACTGATAGTCCAGCAAAAAGCCCATTTCCATAGTATACCCTGTAAGTAGAGACCTAATGTATTCTAAAACACACTATTTGACAGGGGAAGATATATCTGTATACATCTCATTTTTATCTACTAACAAGCTCTCTCGCCATTTATTAACATTACATGTGTGGGACGCAATCTGTTTATATTTTTGAAATGGCCCATGTTGGCTTGGACCTGGTTTAGCTTTGTTTCTGTTTAATTTATAATGTTTTGCAATTAATTTAAATAATCCCATTTTCAATCTGAAATATATTCTTACAGGTCCAAGAGTGACCTAAAAACTTGTTACATGGGACAAAAATTAGGACTTTTTCAACATTGCACAGTACTTGTACATGAATCAACATCTGCCTTACTTTGGTTTCTCCCTTTTGTACTTGTTAGTGTATGAATATTTCCTCAATAAAAAAATTTATAAAAAAAAAAAAAAAAAAAAACTTGCAAATTGCTAATTTATACAGACATGTGAAAATAGTTTACCTATAATGAAAGTCAATAGTAAAAAACAACTATTGCTAAGATAAAACATACTTACTTTAACATTAAACAGAGCTGCACTCACCCACACATTTCATTAAATAATGAACAAGGACCTACCTAATTTATTTGTCAGCGATTTAGAACATTTAAAGGGATAGTAAACACCAAAAATGTTATTGATAAAAAAGATAAATAATCCCTTTATTTAACATTCCCCATTTTTGCATAACCAACAGAGTTATAGAAATATACTTTTTTACCTCTGTAATTTCCTTGTATCTATGCATCTGCTTCCTTATCTCAGATCTTTTGACAGACTTGCATTACAGGTAATTAGTGCTGACTTTAATTCACGTGCGTGAGCACAATGTTATCTATATGACACACATAAACTAACGCCCTCTAGCTGTGAAAAACTGTCAAATGCATTCAAAGAAGAGGTGGCCTTCAAGGGATTAGAAATTCGCATGTGAGCCTACATAGGTTTAGCTTTCAACCAAGAATAACGAGAGTACAAAATAAATTTGATGTTAAAAGTAAATTAAAAAGTTGTTTAAAAAGTACATTCTTTATATGAAAGTTTAATTTGTACGAGAGAGAAGAGAGAGAATAAAAGTGGGGAGGGAGAGGAGAAATGGGGGAGGGGAAGAAGGGATGGAAAGAAAGGAGTATAAGAAGGGAGCAAGTTGAGAGAAAGAAGGGAGGGCGGGAAAGAAAGAAAGAAGGGGAGTGAGTGAGTTGAGGGAGTAAGGGAGTTAGGGAAAGAAGGGAGAGAGGAAGGGAAGGAAAGAAGAATACACTTTGAAACAATCACTGCCCTTCACATGTAACAACATACAGTAATTACCATTATTCATGGTAATTAAACTTTTTAAGTGTCCATTTACTATTTACTCCGTGGGTTTATGAATGCAGAGAAAGTGAGCTATTAGTAGCTAACATACATTAGCATTGAGAGTTTATGATTAGACATCACAAGCTGATCTAAGCAGTGCACAGACGCATCCAGCGTGTTAGTTACTAAAACCTGCAATAAGCAATGCGCTCGCAGACCCACCACGGCTGGCAAGGGGAGACAGCATATTGGCACAAGATCTTCCCCTCCAGCATCACCTTGTAAGCATATCCCCGGGCAAGTTTGCTGGCGTCTCTAAATGAAGCAACGGTTTGCCTGTGAAGAGTGACCTTAATCAGCGCACATGCCTCATCTTCTCTGTAAAAGCCTGCACTTTATCGCTCAATGCACTGTGTGCTGGCTTTTAGAGAGAGGATAGGGCATATGTGCTGCCCCTCCCAAATATGCTGCCCTAGGCACCGGCCTTGTTGGCCTAGGCCATAATACGCCCTTGTATTGAGGTTATTCCTTGTTTTAGAATAAAGTGTGTGGAAACCTCTCCCGGGGCCTCCTTACCTGCTATTCTTTGTACTTCATGTATGGCCATGAGACAGTGGCGATTGCTGCTGCTTAATGGCACCGCACAGGAGGTGGAGAACTTTTAAACTGTACCAGATCCACAGGAGATGGCAATGTCATTTTGCCCTTACCTCCGCTGGGTGGAGCCCTATGAAATATGTAGACTGGAATCCAATTATACTCTACAAATTACCAGGGAACAGTTAACAAAAAAAAGAAAAAAAAGGTATCTGCATTTTTTTGGATGCTTGGGGGGTATGCACCGAGAGAAGCTGAAACACACCTCTTCCCCAAAAAGAGAAGATTTGATCACAGAAAGATTAGCTATCCCCTTCACAGCGATTCTGCAGCCTGCCTACAAAAGGCACACACAGTGACTGGCAAAGCGTTAGTGGCGGGCCCCCCCTACTTGCCGTGCTCTCAGTCCGCCCCTGTTTAGAATATCCATCACGTTAAATATATATCAGTGCTGGGTCACTGCAAAGCACGGGGCCTGAATTGGCAGAGTATGCCACTCTCATTGTTTCACATCCCTAATTAAGCTAAATTTGAATCTAGCAGTGGGCTTCAGTAAATGTGAGAAGTTCTGGACACCATGAAAATCTGGAACAAAGGTCCCAAATTCAGGTCTGTACGTTAGAGTCTGACGGATAATCGGCTTCCCCTTTAAGCACTAGGGTTGCCATTCAGCCAGTATTTTACTGACATGACTAGTATTTTTATGGTTCAGATCAAATTTAAAAAATATTAAATATAGAAATAAAGATTCCATCATGTTGAAACTTTTTCTAAGTGTGTTGTACTATAATTATAAAACAACGGACATTTAAAATCAGTCCTGGCAGCTATATGTGTTAGCAAAACAAGCAAACACATAAGAAGAGTATGGATACTAATTTTAGAAACCACTCTCGGCAGCTCTGAATGATTCTGAGCATGCTGGATGAACACTGTAGTGGTTTACTGTAAGCTAGCCAATCCTCCTAAGTAGTGTGAGAATGTAAATAAAGAATAGTCATTCAGTAGCTAATCACAAACACTGGTTTCATTTGTTAGTCTGTAATCTTTAACATTCTTATTATAAAGCTAACAAAATACAAGACTTTAATGTCACATGCTAAACCAGTTCCTCACTGAATGTGCATTGTCTATACACAAACACTCTTGCTTAAAGTGCCATACATTTTTTGAGTTGAGTTATGTGCATATTTATAAAAGCATACCACCCAAAATTTCAAAATTCAAAAGAGAAAACCTATGAACACATTGTTTCCAATGCAGCAAAGGATTCTGGGTAATATATGCAAATGAGGTTCACAACTCACTTTTTTACTTCAAGCCTGCTGTTAGGCATACTTCCTTTACGCCATAGCATTGCTGTATACACAGTTTTTAAGCTTAGCTAGCGTTAATACAGGTTTTCAGAATCACTTCAGGATAGCCTGTTTTGTGGTGTTTGCCACTCATCAGCTGGGAGTAGGTTGAATCACTGCTGGGTGAAGTTGATTTCTGGGTGAAATACAACAACATTTAAAATTATGGGGAGCCAAAAAGGGAGTTTAAAATTCTCCACTAAGGAAAAAATATAGTGAAAATAACTCATTGTGTAGTTCACTAACCCTACCCTAGCTAAGCTTAAAAGCTGTGGATACAGCAATGCTATGGCGTAAAGGGAAGTCTGCCTTACAGCAGGCTTGAAGTAAAAAAGTGAGAACCTAATTTGCATATCTTACCCAGAATCCTTTGCTGCATTGGAAACAATGTTTTCAGAGGTTTTCTGTGGGCAAAGCAAGCCTTCTGGCTTGTCTAGATTTGTTAATGAACTACACAGAGTTATTTTCACTATATTTTTGATATTGGAGGATTTTAAACTCACTTTTCGCGTCCCCATATTTTTAAATGTTGTTTGCAAGCTCTCAGCTAAGATTAAAAGCAAAACTGGAAGTTAGTTACCACATCTAGCCAAATGGGACAAGCCCAGGTACCACGTCAAGGTCTCTCCCAAAGCCTGAGTCCCTAATACAGCCATATAAATGCAAGCTCTCAAATCAAACAAACTGGGAACAAGTCAAGGGTTCACAGACTAATGTAATCACCCAAGACATATACAAAACACAGACGGGGACTGCACTCTCAGTCTGGACTTGGTACGCATCCTTTGCTCAATAGCACTCTCAGGAAGCTGTGCTGTCCCCATAGTACCAGGAAGTTAACCCCAGACAAGTATGGGTGCAAGGCCCATAGGGAAAATTACAAAATAAATTAATACAACACACAGAGAAAGTCCAGCACTCACTTGCAAGCTCTCAGCTAAGATTAAAAGCAAAACTGGAAGAGTTAGTTACCGCATCTGGCCAAATGGGACAAGGTAGACAAATAGCTGGAGCGCCTACAGGCTCAAATATGATATCAGGCAATGAACGTTATGCATAAAATTAGTACATTATTAAAAATATAAAGATATAAAAACATAGTAATCAATGGTTTAAGCAAATCTCAATAGCAGATTAGATAAAGTGTAGAAAATCACAATAGATGGTATAGTCCTAAATGTGAAATGTCCTTGGTAAGGTCCTAAAAGTAAATGAAATGACGATCCTCAAATGGTGTCGTGATGTGATAATCAGCAAAATATTAAGATAATATCCCAAAAAAGCCTTTAATCCATAATAAAGAGTAAAAAATTGAAAAAAAATGTAGTGCAGTATAAAAACTTAATAGCAATAAAAATAAAACCCTGTGGGGTTTCTTATAATGTGGTGCAAGTCCGCTGTGAATATCCTGAAGAAAAAAAAAAAAAAAGGAAATGTGCAAAATAGGGATGCACCGAAATTTCAGGGTTTTTGCCTTTTATTTTCGGTAAAATTATTGTGTAGCATATTTCAAATATGATGCCAGCTTAGAGCTGCTGTTTGAGTTCATTACTTGACTTACCGTTTTGCATATAATAGTTTTCTAGAGGAAATTATAAAAAGGACGGGATAGCGCTAAAAAAAGCTGGATAAAGTACCACACCTATTTATAAAGATTAAAATATATATGAAAAATATTCTTAATTATAAACAAATGTTTAGAAACACTGCGTTGATATTATAAAAATATTTATTATCTGACATAAAATCAAAAGAATTGTATGATGTACAAATAAAATCTTGAAAATCCACTTAAATACAATGGGGACGTCTCCCCAATTGTAACCAAATTGCCACCTTAATGTCCGTTATAGGAATCCGTTTCAAAAGTATGTTGAGTTATTCCCGGATAAACAATGTCTCAAAGTGTATCAATATTGATAATTAAAAGGCATAGATAAGACTTCAAATACTTAACTAATAGACATGTGTGATTTTAAAAGTGATCCCAGGATAATAGAGGATATCCTTTTATTATAAAACAGCCAAAAAAGACCAAGTTCACAAAGCTCCAATATAGGGCACTTTCTCCGCTCTTTATTATGTAGCTTAATTCAAAAGTCAGGAGCTGATCTCACCTGCATCCAGCAGGTCCGTTCTTACGGCACAATTCTCGCTCCGCTGACTGCTCAAAAAACAAATTGTTTAAAGGTAACAATTTGTTTTTTGAGCAGTCAGCGGAGGGAAAATTGTGCCGTAAGAACGGACCTGCTGGATGCAGGTGAGATCAGCTCCTGACTTTTGAATTAGACCGATTAAGCTACATAATAAAGAGCGGAGAAAGTGCCCTATATTGGAGCTTTGTGAACTTGGTCTTTTTTGGCTGTTTTATAATAAAAGGATATCCTCTATTATCCTGGGATCACTTTTAAAATCACACATGTCTATTAGTTAAGTATTTGAAGTCTTATCTATGCCTTTTAATTATCAATATTGATACAAATTTGAGACATTGTTTATCCGGGAATAACTCAACATACATTTGAAACGGATTCCTACAACGGACATTAAGGTGGCAATTTGGTTACAATTGGGGAGACGTCCCCATTGTATTTAAGTGGATTTTCAAGATTTTATTTGTACATCACACAATTCTTTTGATTTTATGTCAGATAATAAATATTTTTATAATATCAACGCAGTGTTTCTAAACATTTGTTTATAATTAAGAATATTTTTCATATATATTTTAATCTTTATAAATAGGTGTGGTACTTTATCCAGCTTTTTTAGCGCCATCCTGTCCTTTTTATAATTTCTTCTATGTATTTACTTCCACAATAGGGAAAGTGGTTGTGGGATTGGCTTGGATAAATATTTTAGGCAATTAGCGCTGTATATTTGTATATTGTTTTTAAATAGTTTTCTAGGACTATAACTTTATTTTGATAATTGGTAAAAAAAAAAATAAAAAAAAAAAAAAATGGTTAAATCTGATTCTGTAACACAGAACTAAATAAAGAATAATACTAGCGATGCACCAAAATTTGGGCCGCCAAAAATGTGCAATTCCAATTTCGTCCCAAATAGGACCAAAATGGCTAAAAATGTACAGCCCTCCCCTGTTCTATTGAGTTAAATGTCTATCCTTAGCATAAGGTGAGCAGCACAGCACTGGCATGGTACACAGAGCACACACATAAGTACCATGACATGATGATATTTGAAACCAGCAGTGCCCTTTTTTTTTTTTTTTTAAAGGAAACCAAAGTTCTGAATTCAGTTTTCAAAGGAGGATAAGTAACATGTTTATAAACACTTGATATTATCAGACACAGTTTATATATATATATATATATATATATATATATATATATATATATATATATATACACACATACACACACACAGGTGGGGTCAGCACTCTCAGGCCGGACCGGGTACACATCCTATGACCCAGAAACATGCACAGTCCTGGGTGCAAACCAGCACTCAGGAAGCTGCACTGTCACCAGAGTCACAGGCAGTTAACCCCAGTCAGGCCTGGGTGCATGGCCCAAACAAGGAAAAATTACAAAAAATAAATATTTTTAATATAAAACACACAGAAAAAGTCCAGCACTCACTCACAAGCTCTCAACTAAGATAAAAAGCAGCAATGGAAGAATTAGTTACCGCATCTGGTCAAATGGGAAAAGCCCAGGTACCTCGACAAGGTTTCTTCCAAATAAACCTGGGTCCCTAAACAGCCACACAGCAGGCTCACAATCAAACAACTGTGGAAAAAAAGCAACTGTGAAATATAATATATATCCATCCATATTGGCGCTTTAAAAGGGGACACATGAAAAATACAATAAATATGACAGGGTTCTTATAGAACACATTTCTTTAAAAAAGGGACAGTCTAGTCCAAAATAAACTTTCATGATTCAGATAGGGCATGTAATTTTAAACAATTTTCCAATTTACTTTTATCACCAATTTTGCTTTGTTCTCTTGATATTCTTAGTTGAAAAGGTTCATAGGCTAATTTCTAAACCCTTGAAGGCCGCCTCTAATCTCAGGGCATTTTGACAATTTTTTTAACACTAGATGGTGTTAGTTCATGTGTGTCATATAGATAACACTGTGCTCACGCACGTGGAGTTCCTGGGAGCCAGCACTGATTGGATAAAATGTAAGTCTGTCAAAATAACTGAAATAAGGGGGCAGTTTGCAGAGGCTTACATACAAGAAAATCACAGGGGGTAAAAAGAGTATTAATATAACTGTGTTGGTTATGCAAAACTAGGGAATGAGTAATAAAGGGATTATCGATCTTTTAAAACAACAATTCTGGTGTAGACTGTCCCTTTAAACAGCCCTAACATATGTATTTTTCATATGTGTCCCTTTCTAAAGCGGCAATATGGTCATATATATATATATGTATATTTATTGTGTGTGTGTGTGTGTGTTTTCACACATATTTCTATGTATTTACAGACACAATATATATATATATATATATATATATATATATATATATATATATATATATATATATACATACATACATACATACACACACACACACATACATATATACAGGGAGTGCAGAATTATTAGGCAAGTTGTATTTTTGAGGATTAATTTTATTATTGAACAACAACCATGTTCTCAATGAACCCAAAAAACTCATTAATATCAAAGCTGAATAGTTTTGGAAGTAGTTTTTAGTTTGTTTTTAGTTATAGCTATTTTAGGGGGATATCTGTGTGTGCAGGTGACCATTACTGTGCATAATTATTAGGCAACTTAACAAAAAACAAATATATACCCATTTCAATTATTTATTTTTACCAGTGAAACCAATATAACATCTCAACATTCACAAATATACATTTCTGACATTCAAAAACAAAACAAAAACAAATCAGTGACCAATATAGCCACCTTTCTTTGCAAGGACACTCAAAAGCCTGCCATCTATGGATTCTGTCAGTGTTTTGATCTGTTCACCATCAACATTGCGTGCAGCAGCAACCACAGGCTCCCAGACACTGTTCAGAGAGGTGTACCGTTTACCATCCTTGTAAATCTCACATTTGATGATGGACCACAGGTTCTCAATGGGGTTCAGATCAGGTGAACAAGGAGGCCATGTCATTAGATTTTCTACTTTTATACCCTTTCTTGCCAGCCACGCTGTGGAGTACTTGGACGCGTGTGATGGAGCATTGTCCTGCATGAAAATCATGTTTTTCTTGAAAGATGCAGACTTCTTCCTGTACCACTGCTTGAAGAAGGTGTCTTCCAGAAACTGGCAGTAGGACTGGGAGTTGAGCTTGACTCCATCCTCAACCCGAAAAGGCCCCACAAGCTCATCTTTGATGATACCAGCCCAAACCAGTACTCCACCTCCACCTTGCTGGCGTCTGAGTCGGACTGGAGCTCTCTGCCCTTTACCAATCCAGCCACGGGCCCATCCATCTGGCCCATCAAGACTCATTTCATCAGTCCATAAAACCTTAGAAAAATCAGTCTTGAGATATTTCTTGGCCCAGTCTTGATGTTTCAGCTTGTGTGTCTTGTTCA
>NC_069503.1:420679298-420681798 GCF_027579735.1 Bombina bombina | reverse complement strand
TGACATCCTGCACTGCCTGTTACATTACATCACACAGCTATTCTGTAGTACATAACAGAACACTAATATCGTTAGAGTACATAATACAAACAAGTGAACTCAAGACACACAAAGCTAATTGAAAATTAAATTAGCTATTGGCCAATTCTTACCACATTGTCCATGTTTTCTTGGGCAGTCAGTCTAGTTGTAGTATGAGTAACAAATGAATCAGTGTATGTATGGAGAAACCTGCTGACTTGATTTTTGACTGACTGGTAGATTTGACTGACTGATGATTTGTGTTTCTAAGTGTAGTAATTTAGGTAGTACAATGCACACTGCTTCAGGTGTTAGTCATTTAGCTGAGTGACTATCCAGGAAAACATGAGGGATGTGGCATTGATAAGGTAAATCCTGCAACCTGTTTTTAACACCCATGTATCAACTAATAGCAGCAGCACAGTACAACAGAGTACATTCTTCAAATTTAAAAGTCAGAATACAACACAAAACATTGGAAGTTGGAACCTGCCCTGGTTATGACATTTATGGCACTGTTTCTTCTACATTCATCTATTACTTGGCATGGGGGAACGGGGGGACGACGACTGCTGATTGCTTGACTTGGATTCTGCACGACTTACTGCTCAGACATCACCCTGGCCTTGATACTTGTAATTTTATCCGCATTTATGTCGGTTTTCTTGAATCAAGGAATGATGCCATATCTAGCAGATCTTGAATATCTACATCATCAATCTTCATAATTGCTATTCATCTATTAAAAAAAATTTGGATTTCAGTGTCTTGGTAAGGTCAGAATCATCTTCCTCCAGAACCAGTTTTTTTGTTGGTTTAATAGATGCAGAACTAGTTTCACATATG
The DNA here is from genome assembly GCF_027579735.1 of Bombina bombina. Taxonomy (NCBI): domain Eukaryota; kingdom Metazoa; phylum Chordata; class Amphibia; order Anura; family Bombinatoridae; genus Bombina; species Bombina bombina. The sequence goes on along the minus strand of NC_069503.1, from coordinate 420,680,931 downwards.
ATACACTGACTTAGTTTTCTCCAGAAGTAATTGCGAGATGCCAGTTGGTATCTCTTGTCGAGTGTGTGTGTGTCATTCTTTTGAACAATTCTTTACTAACCGTATATGCATGCACCATGTTTTTGCATATATAATATGCAATAGCTTTGGTTATTTCTCTATGCCTTTTAAAGGTCTTCACATATGGTGATGTCACTGTGTTTGCAAATGCCTTTATGATTGATTGTTGCTGCTCAACTTTAGCTTCACAGCTTGTTTGTGTTGTCTTTTCTCTATCAGGTTTTTTTTTGCTATACATAGTTCAAAGATTTCCTTATGCCGCTGTTAAAGGTGCTGGAACAAGTTTGATGTGTTACTTTGTTTTGCTGCAACACTCGTTCCACAAGTCTTGCAGATTACTTGGTTCTGTTTCACATCATCTTTTCTGAATCCAAAATATTCCCAAACAACTGATGTTGAATTTTACTTTGGCACCAACATCATCGTTATTGTTGGACAAGGACAGCTCTTCAGAACTCATCTTGAATTGTATGTACAGCGCGCCACACAAAATACCAGCTGGCACAAAAAATTAGGAAATTTTAACTACCTGAGTCTATCGCACACACTGCAAACTGCCACAGAAAATGAGGAGATAATACTACCGCACACACTGCCAGTATCAGTGGCAACCGTGGCACAATGATAAACGAGACCACAGGCTTGCACTTGAATAGAAAGATAGACAACAATTAAATGGCCTCCTTGATTGATGATGCAGTTAGCTGAGCTCTGATGATGCTAGTAAATCTTCTTCAAATTGCAGAGATGACGCAGCGGAAGCAGTCACCTTGATTGAAGAGAACACACAGGCTTGCTGCACTTGAATATAAAGACGAAAACAATGGGCTTGATGATGCAGTCAACTTGATTGAGATTTAAGAGACAAGAGATCACAGGCTTGCACTTGAATATAAAGAAGACAACAATGGGCTTAATGATGATGCAGTCACCTTGATTGTGAAGAGACAAGAGACCACAGCCTTACACTTGAAATTAAATTGAATACAAAATACGACAACAATGGGCTTGCTCATCATCATGTTTAATTGAGACTGAGGAAACACTGGCTTTCACTGGAGGAGACTGACCTTGCTGTTGTAGAAGACACAGGCTAGCCTTGCAAAGTTGCAGTACACTTGCAGGATGACTGCTGTTGTAGAAGAAGAAACAGGCTGCAGAATGTAGATGACCTTGCTGTTGTAGAAGAAGAAACAGGCTGCAGAATGTGGATGACCTTGCTGTTGTAGAAGAAGAAACAGGCTGCAGAATGTGGATGACCTTGCTGTTGTAGAAGAAGAAACAGGCTGCAGAATGTGGATGACCTTGCTTTTGTAGAAAAACAGGCTGCAATATTCTGGAACCACAGCTGTTGGATGACTTTGGTGAACTTGATACTAGTAGGAGACGACACACAGGCAGTCTTTACTGTTGGTTGAACAATGAACATAAAAGATTTTTAGAATAAGGTGGTGGGAGGGAAAAAATAGACTACATAGAATAGGGGTGGTCAGGGGAGACAAGTTCTACTTTTTGGAAAGACCACAAACAAACACACAGAAACAGTAATGGACTGGGAGAGACAAGTAAAAAA
>NC_069503.1:420539298-420674298 GCF_027579735.1 Bombina bombina | reverse complement strand
CACGAACTACATCCAGATTGTGTAGAAGACGTTCCTTCTTTGAAGAAGGGTTTGGACACAGGGATGGAACAACAATCTCTTGATTGATATTCCTGTTAGTGACTACCTTAGGTAAGAACCCAGGTTTAGTACGCAGAACTACCTTGTCTGAGTGAAAAATCAGATAAGGAGAATCACAATGTAAGGCTGATAACTCAGAGACTCTTCGAGCCGAGGAAATAGCCATTAAAAACAGAACTTTCCAAGATAACAATTTTATATCAATGGAATGAAGGGGTTCAAACGGAACACCCTGTAAAACGTTGAGAACTAAGTTTAAACTCCATGGCGGAGCAACAGCTTTAAACACAGGCTTGATCCTAGCCAAAGCCTGACAACAAGCCTGGACGTCTGGATTTTCTGACAGACGCCTGTGTAACAAGATAGACAGAGCTGAGATCTGTCCCTTTAATGAGCTAGCCGATAAACCCTTTTCTAAACCTTCTTGTAGAAAGGACAATATCCTAGGAATCCTAACTTTACTCCAGGAGAAACCTTTGGATTCGCACCAGTATAGGTATTTACGCCATATCTTATGGTAAATCCTTCTGGTAACAGGCTTCCTAGCCTGTATCAGGGTATCAATAACCGACTCAGAAAAACCACGTTTTGATAAGATCAAGCGTTCAATTTCCAAGCAGTCAGCTTCAGAGAAGTTAGATTTTGATGTTTGAATGGACCCTGTATCAGAAGGTCCTGTCTTAGAGGTAGAGACCAAGGCGGACAGGATGACATGTCCACTAGATCTGCATACCAAGTCCTGCGTGGCCATGCAGGTGCTATTAGAATCACTGATGCTCTCTCCTGCTTGATTTTGGCAATCAATCGAGGAAGCAGCGGGAAGGGTGGAAACACATAAGCCATCCCGAAGTTCCAAGGTGCTGTCAAAGCATCTATCAGAACCGCTCCCGGATCCCTGGATCTGGACCCGTAGTGAGGAAGTTTGGCGTTCTGGCGAGACGCCATGAGATCTATCTCTGGTTTGCCCCAACGTCGAAGTATTTGGGCAAAGACCTCCGGATGAAGTTCCCACTCCCCCGGATGAAAAGTCTGACGACTCAAGAAATCCGCCTCCCAGTTCTCCACTCCCGGGATGTGGATTGCTGACAGGTGGCAAGAGTGAGACTCTGCCCAGCGAATTATCTTTGATACTTCCATCATTGCTAGGGAGCTTCTTGTCCCTCCCTGATGGTTGATGTAAGCTACAGTCGTGATGTTGTCCGACTGAAACCTGATGAACCCCCGAGTTGTTAACTGGGGCCAAGCCAGAAGGGCATTGAGAACTGCTCTCAATTCCAGAATGTTTATTGGAAGGAGACTCTCCTCCTGATTCCATAGTCCCTGAGCCTTCAGAGAATTCCAGACAGCGCCCCAACCTAGTAGGCTGGCGTCTGTTGTTACAATCGTCCAGTCTGGCCTGCTGAATGGCATCCCCCTGGACAGGTGTGGCCGATAAAGCCACCATAGAAGAGAATTTCTGGTCTCTTGATTCAGATTCAGAGTAGGGGACAAATCTGAGTAATCCCCATTCCACTGACTTAGCATGCACAATTGCAGCGGTCTGAGATGTAGGCGTGCAAAAGGTACTATGTCCATTGCCGCTACCATTAAGCCGATCACCTCCATGCATTGAGCTACTGACGGGTGTTGAATGGAATGAAGGACACGGCAAGCATTTTGAAGCTTTGTTAACCTGTCTTCTGTCAGGTAAATCTTCATTTCTACAGAATCTATAAGAGTCCCCAAGAATGGAACTCTTGTGAGAGGAAAAAGAGAACTCTTCTTTTCGTTCACTTTCCATCCATGCGACCTTAGAAATGCCAGAACTAACTCTGTATGAGACTTGGCAGTTTGAAAGCTTGAAGCTTGTATTAGAATGTCGTCTAGGTACGGAGCTACCGAAATTCCTCGCGGTCTTAGTACCGCCAGAAGGGCACCCAGAACCTTTGTGAAGATTCTTGGAGCCGTAGCCAATCCGAATGGAAGAGCTACAAACTGGTAGTGCCTGTCTAAGAAGGCAAACCTTAGATACCGGTAATGATCTTTGTGAATCGGTATGTGAAGGTAAGCATCCTTTAAATCCACTGTGGTCATGTACTGACCCTTTTGGATCATGGGTAAGATTGTCCGAATAGTTTCCATTTTGAACGATGGAACTCTTAGGAATTTGTTTAGGATCTTTAAATCTAAGATTGGCCTGAAAGTTCCCTCTTTTTTGGGAACCACAAACAGGTTTGAGTAAAACCCTTGTCCTTGTTCCGACCGCGGAACCGGATGGATCACTCCCATTAATAACAGATCTTGTACACAGCGTAGAAACGCCTCTTTCTTTATCTGGTTTGTTGACAACCTTGACAGATGAAATCTCCCTCTTGGGGGAGAGAATTTGAAGTCTAGAAGGTATCCCTGAGATATGATCTCTAGCGCCCAGGGATCCTGAACATCTCTTGCCCAAGCCTGGGCGAAGAGAGAAAGTCTGCCCCCCACTAGATCCGGTCCCGGATCGGGGGCTCTCGGTTCATGCTGTCTTTGGGGCAGCAGCAGGTTTCCTGGCCTGCTTGCCCTTGTTCCAGGACTGGTTAGGTTTCCAGCCTTGTCTGTAACGAGCAACAGCTCCTTCCTGTTTTGGTGCAGTGGAAGTTGATGCTGCTCCTGTTTTGAAATTCCGAAAGGGACGAAAATTAGACTGTCTAGCCTTAGCTTTGGCTTTGTCTTGAGGCAGGGCGTGGCCCTTACCTCCTGTAATGTCAGCGATAATTTCTTTCAAACCGGGCCCAAATAAAGTTTGCCCCTTGAAAGGTATATTAAGTAATTTGGACTTAGAAGTTACATCAGCTGACCAGGATTTTAGCCACAGCGCCCTACGTGCCTGGATGGCGAATCCTGAGTTCTTAGCCATAAGTTTGGTTAAATGTACTACGGCCTCCGAAATGAATGAATTAGCTAGTTTAAGGACTCTAAGCCTGTCCGTAATGTCGTCCAGCGTAGTTGAACTAAGGTTCTCTTCCAGAGACTCAATCCAAAATGCTGCCGCAGCCGTAATCGGCGCGATACATGCAAGGGGTTGCAATATAAAATCTTGTTGAACAAACATTTTCTTAAGGTAACCCTCTAATTTTTTATCCATTGGATCTGAAAAAGCACAGCTATCCTCCACCGGGATAGTGGTACGCTTAGCTAAAGTAGAAACTGCTCCCTCCACCTTAGGGACCGTTTGCCATAAGTCCCGTGTGGTGGCGTCTATTGGAAACATCTTTCTAAATATTGGAGGGGGTGAGAACGGCACACCGGGTCTATCCCACTCCTTAGTAACAATTTCAGTTAGTCTCTTAGGTATAGGAAAAACGTCAGTACTCGCCGGTACCGCAAAGTATTTATCCAACCTACACATTTTCTCTGGTATTGCAACAGTGTTACAATCATTAAGAGCCGCTAAAACCTCCCCTAGTAATACACGGAGGTTTTCCAATTTAAATTTAAAATTTGAAATATCTGAATCCAATCTGTTTGGATCAGAACCGTCACCCACAGAATGAAGCTCTCCGTCCTCATGCTCTGCAAGCTGTGACGCAGTATCAGACATGGCCCTAGTATTATCAGCGCACTCTGTTCTCACCCCAGAGTGATCACGCTTGCCTCTTAGTTCTGGTAATTTAGCCAAAACTTCAGTCATAACAGTAGCCATATCTTGTAATGTTATCTGTAATGGCCGCCCAGATGTACTAGGCGCCATAATATCACGCACCTCCCGGGCGGGAGATGCAGGTACTGCCGCGTGAGGCGAGTTAGTCGGCATAACTCTCCCCTCGCTGTTTGGTGAAATTTGTTCAAATTGTACAGATTGGCTTTTATTTAAAGTAGCATCAATACAGTTAGTACATAAATTTCTATTGGGCTCCACCTTGGCATTGGAACAAATGACACAGGTATCTTCCTCTGAGTCAGACATGTTTAACACACTAGCAATAAACTTGCAACTTGGTTACAATCTTATTTAACAAAAAACGTACTGTGCCTCAAAGAAGCACTAAACGATTAAATGACAGTTGAAATAATGAACTGAAAAACAGTTATAGCATCAATCTTTAAAACAACACAACTTTTAGCAAAGGTTTGTTCCCATTAGTAAAGTAACAATAATTAAATTTGAAATAAAAATTACAGAGCAACGTTTTTATTCACAGTCAATATAAAAGTCTCACAGCTCTGCTGAGAGAATCTACCTCCCTTCAAAGAAGTTTGAAGACCCCTGAGTTCTGTCAGAGATGAACCGGATCATGCAGGAAATATAAGAGTAACTGACTGGAAATTTTTGATGCGTAGCAAAGAGCGCCAAAAACGGCCCCTCCCCCTCACACACAGCAGTGAAGAGAAACGAAACTGTCACAATTAAAACAAGCAACTGCCAAGTGGAAAAATAATGCCCAAATATTTATTCACTCAGTACCTCAGAAATGCAAACGATTCTACATTCCAGCAAAAACGTTTAACATGATAAATACCTATTAAAAGGTTTAGTGTACTTTTAACAGAGTAGTTCCGGTGAAATACCATCCCCAGAATACTGAAGTGTATACATACATGTCATTATAACGGTATGGCAGGATTTTCTCATCAATTCCATTCAGAAAATAAAAACTGCTACATACCTCAATGCAGATTCATCTGCCCGCTGTCCCCTGATCTGAAGCCTTTACCTCCCTCAGATGGCCGAGAACAGCAATATGATCTTAACTACTCCGGTTAAAATCATAGTAAAAAACTCTGGTAGATTCTTCCTCAAACTCTGCCAGAGAAGTAATAACACGCTCCGGTGCTATTGTAAAATAACAAACTTTTGATTGAAGTCATAAAAACTAAGTATAATCACCATAGTCCTCTCACACATCCTATCTAGTCGTTGGGTGCAAGAGAATGACTGGGAGTGACGTAGAGGGGAGGAGCTATATGCAGCTCTGCTGGGTGAATCCTCTTGCATTTCCTGTTGGGGAGGAGTTATATCCCAGAAGTAATGATGACCCGTGGACTGATCACACATAACAGAAGAAATATATATATATATATATATATATATATATATATATATATATATACACACATACATACAGTACATACACGCGTGCATTGTAGCTCTTAGTAGTGAAGTAGCTGAGAACATGTGAAATCATATTCTATGTATTTTTAAATTCAACTTGTAATACACACACGCTACCCAACATGTGCAAAATGCTTACTTCTAGAGCAGTTAACGCACAATCAGGAACAATAAACTCATAATCTAGTAATCAAGTGTAAAAAAAACCAAAAAAAAAAACCCTTTTATTTTCAAAAGAAAATAATCAACTGAGCATACACGTCATACAATAAATGTGCATAACATACATCAAGAATGTTACAATGTAAGATTTCTTCAAAGTTACCCATTAAAAAAAGAACACATTCTTTAGTACATTATATGTCTTGCTTGATCTCAATTTTTAGCAATGTAGACCTCTCTTGGGTCTTTAACATTATAAGTGACCCGTTAATGTCCAGTACAGCATATCAACTGAAAACAACTGAGAAAATAATAGCTATACATTAACTGCAACACTCTGCTCTGTCAAAGTCACTCAAGCAGATGCTCCCTATTTTTATATAGCTAGCTATATATTATTTTGTAGTGCCAGTAGGGTCGCCGCCAGTGCCAAAGTATTAGTGGGATGGAGAAGGGGGGGGGGGGGGAGTACCTAGGAAGGGGTGTGGGGAAGAGAGCCACAATACAGGAATCCCGCCTGTGAATGTATTAAGGTTGCTGTTCTTGTTTCCATATGGTGAGCATCCTTCCTTGTGTTTCAACTGTATTACTTCTAATGTAATGGTACCTTTCTAATTATAGAAGTGTGTCTACTTGTTTCTCCCATTCTCTAAGTGTGTGGATCATGATGGATTTCCAGTATCTGGGGATTAACATTTTTGTACTACTTATCATAGTTGGTAATAATTTTCGTTTCACCGTGTCTTTTAGTTTGGGGATGCTTGTAAAGAATAATATTTTCGGATCCCTAAAGACTATGGTCTCTAGAACCCCGCAGATGTGTGCAATTATATCTGTCCATAATTGTTGTAGTTTAGGGCAGTTCCACCAGATATGTTGTATGGTACCCTCTTCTGTGCAGCCCCTCCAGCACTTGGCCATGGAGGAAGGGTATATCACTTTTAGCCTGGCCGGGGTCAGGTACCACTGTGTCAGGAATTTAAAGTTAGTCACCTGGGCTGAGATGGATGCTATTTTGTTATTTATAAATATACTTTTCCAGCTTTTCAGTGTCAGCCCTACGTCGAGTTCTCTGCCCCATGCCCTGGTATATGTTGGTAAAAGATCTTCACCAGAGATTTGTAATTTCTTATAGAGGATATTAAATATGGGAGTGGTTGGCTTGCTATACATAGTTTTTCAAATTCAGTCACTTGTCTGAGGAGTGATTTTTTATGTCTGTGTGATGCTACATAGTGATTTATCTGTGCGTATGTCATCCAAGTCATGGAGGTATAAGTTTCTAATATATCTCCCAGCTTTTTTAATTTGGGTTGATGTTGTGTCAGGTGGTGTATTGTGTTTTCCCTAATGTGTTGACCAGTAGGAGGATACTGTTTTATTACAAAACCTGTATTTTATGGCTATTTCATACATATGATTCAAATACCACCACTCCTAATGAACTGGAATTCCATATGAAAGAAAGGCAGAACAACCAATTTGCATTGTAGTCTATGCATTACAATTTCTAATGGACTGGAATAAGGAGCTTTATTGAAAAATAATTATAATAGATACCATAGTAACATAATTAATTAACAAAAGTTTAACAAAAACCTGTCTTTTAAACTAGATTCTTTCAAATGTAAACTAGAGAGCCAATATCGCCTACAATTAGCCAAATGTTAAATTTCACCTTTTATTAAAGAGACCTTGTAATACAAAAAAATGAATGCTCTTAATAGTTGTAGCATGTCATTTTGCATTGCTGATGTAATATAACCCGGTGTTTAACCCCCCACAAAAGGGGGTTAAACAAATATGTAGAGTCCTGCTCAGAAGTTCACTAATCGGTAGTGGCAATCACAATACCCCACCAATCATAGGCTGTGACCTGCATCTACAGAGCAGGATTTACCTATGTTTAACTCCTTTGCTGTGGTTAAAAATACAGTGAAAAAAACAAGCTCTAAAGGGACATCCTGATGCAAAACGTACATGTTGTGCATATAACTTGCCACGTAAACTTTGAGGTGAGTAAATACACCATATTTATCTTATGTATAAAGGTAGTTGGCTAATATCTTATTTGCTGTATAAATAACCAAGTATTTGTTTACTTTTTATTTGAAATCTGTGCCAGCTTCCGAGTGCCATACTAGACAATATCATTTAAAGGCATATTGTAATGTTAAAAAAGGTAGACAAAATGACTCTGAATGCTCAAGCTGTCAAGACTATTTAAAAGGGCCACTTAATGCAGTAACATTACATAATTAACAAGTACATAATAAAAAGACAATGCAATAATACTCTGATTTTTTTCTGACAAATGTATTTTTTTATCCCATTTGCCAGCCCCCTGTATCATGTGACAGACATCAACCAATCCCAGACTAGTATAAGTATTGCTTGTGCACATGCTCAGTATGATTTTGTTTCCCAAAAAACATAATTTATGCTTACCTGATAAATTCCTTTCTTCTGTAGTGTGATCAGTCCACGGGTCATCATTACTTCTGGGATATTAACTCCTCCCCAACAGGAAGTGCAAGAGGATTCATCCAGCAGAGCTGCATATAGCTCCTCCCCTCTACATCACTCCCAGTCATTCGACCAAGGACCAACGAGAAAGGAAAAGCCAAGGGTGAAGTGGTGACTGGAGTATAAATTAAAAAATATTTACCTGCCTTAAAACAGGGCGGGCCGTGGACTGATCACACTACAGAAGAAAGGAATTTATCAGGTAAGCATAAATTATGTTTTCTTCTGTTAAGTGTGATCAGTCCACGGGTCATCATTACTTCTGGGATACCAATACCAAAGCAAAAGTACACGGATGACGGGAGGGATAGGCAGGCTCTTTATACAGAAGGAACCACTGCCTGAAGAACCTTTCTCCCAAAAATAGCCTCCGATGAAGCAAAAGTGTCAAATTTGTAAAATTTGGAAAAAGTATGAAGCGAAGACCAAGTTGCAGCCTTGCAAATCTGTTCAACAGAGGCCTCATTCTTGAAGGCCCAAGTAGAAGCCACAGCTCTAGTGGAATGAGCTCTAATCCTTTCAGGAGGCTGCTGTCCAGCAGTCTCATAAGCTAAACGAATTATGCTACGAAGCCAAAAAGAAAGAGCGGTAGCAGAAGCTTTTTGACCTCTCCTCTGCCCAGAGTAAACGACAAACAGAGAAGACGTTTGTCGAAATTCCTTAGTTGCCTGTAAGTAAAATTTTAGAGCACGGACTACATCCAGGTTGTGCAGTAGACGTTCCTTCTTCGAAGGAGGATTTGGGCATAAAGAAGGAACAACAATCTCTTGATTGATATTCCTGTTAGTAACTACCTTAGGTAAAAACCCAGGTTTAGTACGCAGAACTACCTTATCCGAATGAAAAATCAAATAAGGAGAATCACAATGTAAGGCTGATAACTCAGAGACTCTTCGAGCCGAGGAAATAGCCATTAAAAATAGAACTTTCCAAGATAACTTTATATCAATGGAATGAAGGGGTTCAAACGGAACGCCCTGTAAAACATTAAGAACAAGGTTTAAACTCCATGGTGGAGCAACCGTTTTAAACACAGGCTTAATCCTGGCCAAAGCCTGACAAAAAGCCTGGACGTCAGGAACTTCTGACAGACGTTTGTGTAACAGAATGGACAGAGCTGAGATCTGTCCCTTTAATGAACTAGCGGATAAACCCTTTTCTAAACCTTCTTGTAGAAAAGACACTATCCTAGGAATCCTAACCTTACTCCAAGAGTAACCTTTGGATTCACACCAATATAGGTATTTACGCCATATCTTATGGTAAATCTTTCTGGTAACAGGTTTCCTAGCCTGTATTAAGGTATCAATAACTGACTCAGAAAACCCACGTCTTGATAAAATCAAGCGTTCAATTTCCAAGCAGTCAGCTTCAGAGAAGTTAGACTTTGATGTTTGAAGGGACCCTGTATCAGAAGGTCCTGTTTCAGAGGTAGAGACCAAGGTGGACAGGATGACATGTCCACCAGATCTGCATACCAAGTCCTGCGTGGCCACGCAGGTGCTATTAGAATCACTGATGCTCTCTCTTGTTTGATTCTGGCAATCAATCGAGGAAGCATCGGGAAGGGTGGAAACACGTAAGCCATCCTGAAGTCCCAAGGTGCTGTCAGGGCATCTATCAGGACTGCTTCTGGATCCCTGGATCTGGACCCATAACGAGGAAGCTTGGCGTTCTGTCGAGACGCCATGAGATCTATCTCTGGTTTGCCCCAACGTCGAAGTATTTGGGCAAAGACCTCCGGATGAAGTTCCCACTCCCCCGGATGAAAAGTCTGACGACTTAAGAAATCCGCCTCCCAGTTCTCCACTCCCGGGATGTGGATTGCTGACAGGTGGCAAGAGTGAGACTCTGCCCAGCGAATTATCTTTGATACTTCCATCATAGCTAGGGAGCTTCGTGTCCCTCCCTGATGGTTGATGTAAGCTACAGTCGTGATGTTGTCCGACTGAAACCTGATGAAACTCCGCGTTGTCAACTGGGGCCAAGCCAGGAGGGCATTGAGAACTGCTCTCAATTCCAGAATGTTTATTGGCAGGAGACTCTCCTCCTGACTCCATTGTCCCTGAGCCTTCAGAGAATTCCAGACGGCACCCCAACCTAGAAGGCTGGCGTCTGTTGTTACAAATGTCCAGTCTGGTCTGCTGAATGGCATCCCCCTGGACAGATGTGGCCGAGAAAGCCACCAAAGAAGAGAATTTCTGGTCTCTTGATCCAGATTCAGAGAAGGAATGTTTATTGGCAGGAGACTCTACTATGTCCATTGCCGCTACCATTAAGCCGATTACCTCCATGCATTGAGCCACTGACGGGTGTTGAATGGAATGAAGGGTGCGGCAAGCACTTTGAAGTCTTGTTAACCTGTCCTCTGTCAGGTAAATCTTCATTTTTACAGAATCTATAAGAGTCCCCAGGAAGGGAACTCTTGTGAGTGGAACGAGTGAACTTTTCTTTTCGTTCACCTTCCATCCATGTGACCTTAGAAATGCCAGTACTAACTCTGTATGAGACTTGGCAGTTTGAAAGCTTGAAGCTTGAATCAGAATGTCGTCTAGGTATGGAGCTACCGAGATTCCCCGCGGTCTTAGTACCGCCAGAAGAGCACCCAGAACCTTTGTGAAGATTCTTGGAGCTGTAGCCAATCCGAATGGAAGAGCTACAAACTGGTAATGCCTGTCTAGGAAGGCAAACCTTAGGTACCGGTAATGATCTTTGTGAATCGGTATGTGAAGGTAAGCATCTTTTAAATCTACAGTGGTCATGTACTGACCCTCTTGGATCATAGGTAAAATTGTCCGAATAGTCTCCATCTTGAACGATGGAACTCTTAGGAACTTGTTTAGGATCTTTAAGTCCAGGATTGGTCTGAAAGTTCCCTCTTTTTTGGGAACCACAAACAGATTTGAGTAAAACCCCTGTCCCTGTTCCGATCGTGGAACTGGGTGGATTACTCCCATTAACAAGAGCTCTTGTACGCAGCGTAGAAACGCCTCTTTCTTTGTCTGGATTGTTGACAACCTTGACAGATGAAATCTCTCTCGGAGGAGAGTATTTGAAGTCCAGAAGGTATCCCTGAGATATTATTTCTAGCGCCCAGGGATCCTGGACATCTCTTGCCCAAGCCTGGGCGAAGAGAGAAAGCCTGCCCCCACTAGATCCGATCCCGGATCGGGGGCCCTCAATTCATGCCGTTTTAGGGGCAGCAGTAGGTTTCCTGGTCTGCTTGCCCTTGTTCCAGGACTGGTTAGGTTTCCAGCCTTGTCTGTAGCGAGCAACAGCTCCTTCCTGTTTTGGTGCAGAGGAAGTTGATGCTGCTCCTGCTTTGAAATTACGAAAGGAACGAAAATTAGACTGTCTAGTCTTAGTTTCGGCTTTGTCCTGAGGCAGGGCATGGCCTTTACCTCCTGTAATGTCAGCGATAATCTCTTTCAACCCGGGCCCGAATAAGGTCTGCCCTTTGAAAGGTATATTAAGCAATTTAGACTTAGAAGTAACATCAGCTGACCAGGATTTTAGCCACAGCGCCCTGCGTGCCTGAATGGCGAATCCTGAATTCTTCGCCGTAAGTTTAGTTAGATGTACTACGGCCTCCGAAATGAATGAATTAGTTAGTTTAAGGACTCTAAGCCTGTCCGTAATGTCGTCCAGAGTAGCTGAACTAATGTTCTCTTCCAGAGACTCAATCCAGAACGCCGCTGCAGCCGTGATCGGCGCAATGCATGCAAGGGGTTGCAATATAAAACCTTGTTGAACAAACATTTTCTTAAGGTAACCCTCTAATTTTTTATCCATTGGATCTGAAAAAGCACAGCTATCCTCCACCGGGATAGTGGTACGCTTAGCTAAAGTAGAAACTGCTCCCTCTACCTTAGGGACCGCTTGCCATAAGTCCCGTGTGGTGGCGTCTATTGGAAACATTTTTCTAAATATCGGAGGGGGTGAGAACGGCACACCGGGTCTATCCCACTCCTTAGAAACAATTTCAGTAAGTCTCTTAGGTATAGGAAAAACCTCAGTACTCGTCGGTACCGCAAAATATTTATCCAACCTACACATTTTCTCTGGTATTGCAACTGTGTTACAATCATTAAGAGCCGCTAACACCTCCCCTAGTAATACACGGAGGTTTTCCAGTTTAAATTTAAAATTTGAAATATCTGAATCCAGTCTGTTTGGATCAGAACCGTCACCCACAGAATGAAGTTCTCCGTCCTCATGTTCTGCAACCTGTGACGCAGTATCTGACATGGCCCTAATATTATCAGCGCACTCTGTTCTCACCCCAGAGTGATCACGCTTACCTCTTAGTTCTGGTAATTTAGCCAAAACTACAGTCATAACAGAAGCCATATCCTGTAATGTGATTTGTAATGGCCGGCCAGATGTACTCGGCGCTACAATATCACGCACCTCCCGAGCGGGAGATGCAGGTACTGGCACGTGAGGCGAGTTAGTCGGCATAACTCTCCCCTCGTTGTTTGGTGAAATTTGTTCAATTTGTACAGATTGACTTTTATTTAAAGTAGCATCAATGCAGTTAGTACATAAATTTCTATTGGGCTCCACTTTGGCATTGCAACAAATGACACAGGTATCTTCCTCTGAATCAGACATGTTTAACACACTAGCAAATAAACTTGCAACTTAGAATACAATTCAATTAGAATAATATTAAAAACGTACTGTGCCTTTAAGAAGCACAGAAAATCTATGACAGTTGAAAATTAATAAATTGAAACAGTTATAGCCTCAATCCTTGTAAACAACACAACTTTAGCAAAGGTTTAATCCCAATAGCAAAGATAACAAATTCTGAAAACAGGAAACAATTACAGAATAAACGTTTTTTATCACAGTCAACTATAATTCTCACAGCTCTGCTGAGAGAAATTACCTCCCTCAAAATAAGTTTGAAGAACCCTGAGTTCTGTAGAGATGAACTGGATCATGCAGGAAATACAATGAGCTGCTGACTGAAATAACTGATGCATAGAAAAGGCGCCAAAAAAACGGCCCTTCCCCCTCACACACAGCAGTGAGAGAGAACAGAAACTGTCAGAAAAAGATTAAGCAACTGCCAAGTGGAAAAATGGTGCCCAAACATTTATTCACTCAGTACCTCAGTAAATGAAAACGATTTTACATTCCAGCAAAAACGTTAAACATAATTTCTAGTTATTAAACAGCTTAATGTACTTCTTACAGTGTAATTCTAGTGAAGTACCATTCCCCAGAATACTGAAGTGTAAAGTATACATACATGACATTATATCGGTATGGCAGGATTTTCTCATCAATTCCATTGTCAGAAAATAATAAGCTGCTACATACCTCTATGCAGATTCATCTGCCCGCTGTCCCCTGATCTGAAGTTTACCTCTCCTCAGATGGCCGAGAAACAGCAATATGATCTTAACTACTCCGGCTAAAATCATAACAAAAACTCTGGTAGATTCTTCTTCAAACTCTGCCAGAGAGGTAATAACACTCTCCGGTGCTATTTTAAAATAACAAACTTTTGATTGAAGATATAAAACTAAGTATAATCACCATAGCCCTCTCACACCTCCTATCTAGTCGTTGGGTGCAAGAGAATGACTGGGAGTGACGTAGAGGGGAGGAGCTATATGCAGCTCTGCTGGGTGAATCCTCTTGCACTTCCTGTTGGGGAGGAGTTAATATCCCAGAAGTAATGATGACCCGTGGACTGATCACACTTAACAGAAGAAAGTGTGAATATAAAAAGACTGTGCAAAATTTGATAATAGAAGTAAATTGTAAAGTTGCTTAAAACTGCATGCTCTTTCTGAATCTTAAGTTTATTTTTACTTCAATGTCCAACTGACAACTGATCTTATGGTGATAGCTGAAAGCTCTAGGAGGTGGGCGTGCTATGAAAGCTGACAAGCGTGGAAAACCGTATTACAACACACACGTCTTGCATTACTGATGAGCAGTGGATGAGCTGTTGTAATTACAGGGATACAGATACATTAAATATGTACTACTAGGCATCATAATATACAGTGAATACATGTATGTACATATTTGTATTTAGTGGTTCAGGAGGAGAGGACTGCATCTTTGATGTGGAATACAGTGAGACATATAATAACTGTGGCCTTCACTTATTGACAAGCACTTCAAACTATTTGAGACCATTTCTTTTCTTTATAAAGTTTCAACCCGAGGACTACAAAGTGTCATTGAATGCGATAACTGAAAGCTCCAGCAGGGTGGTGTGCTGCAAAAGCCGACAAGCATGTAAAACCGCAAGTATCATAACACATACCTCTTGATATACTTATGAGCAGTGAAATCACTGTTGCATTTGAGACTCTTCCTTTCCATTATAAAATTTCAACTTGCGGATTACAAAGTCTTATTGAACATTTTTGAGATGAGGACTTATTTTTTCTCCCTTAAGGATGCCTGTGTGTCTGAATAAAGATCACTTGGGAACTTAACCTCTCACATAGAAGTCCTGTTATGCATATATAGTCAAACCTATATTACTGATGTTATCTGTGGTGTGCTGCATATTTTTATTTAGGATGTTTTTTGGGTATGTAGGCGATACCTTATTCATGCACCCCATATGTGATACACATATGATTCCTTTTCCGGAAAGAGAGTTTTTCATAACTGGGAACTTGAGACTGTTTCTACCTCAACAAAAGGGGAATACAGTCCCATTTATGAGCCATAAGAATTACAGCTTCCAAGTGAGGTTTTACAACTCCACAAGGGGTAGTACCATTGCGTGATACCTTGCTGCTAGGCATGAGTAAAAATTTGTATTCAGCATTTATTATGGAAATAAATAACACAAATATGCGGATTGGCACAGAAATGTGTGTGTTGACCCTAATACATTTGGCACTGAAAATAGCCATATGCCGCAGGCCCAATGCCAAATATGATTTTTTTTTTTGCTCATGCTCACTTCCCACTCCTATACTCTCCAAATGTTATATTTATTAATTTTATTACAAATATTAGGGTTCAAGAATGTGTTTGACTGATTAAGCTTTGCTGGCCTCCTATTGTCACAAATATATGAGGTAAACACAAGGGCCTATCATGCCCTGCAATAAGTAGTGGCACTGCTACAGGGCTCCACTTGCATCATGTCTGGATCCTCTGTGTGGTCTAAACCCCCCCCCCCCGCACATAACAGGGCTCAAAAGTGTACATGAAGTGTATCGATTTGCCTTTAGAAATATGGTGGCATTGTTTCAAAGATGTCTACCACTGCAATGGTGTGTAGAAATAAACTGCCTCCATATTTGTACAGGAAGGATGTGCAAGTATATCTTGCTCGTATTTGTCTGCTGGTTTACAACCAGAAAGGGTACCATTGAAATGGAAGTCGCGTCACAGCCTTTGCCCTGAGGACCAGTGAGGTCTAGTTATGTCCCTGGGTAAACGCAAGATAAAAAAGTTGGGGGGGTGGAGGGAATTAGGGACAGCAGATTTATAAGTGCCTAAGTCAGCAAAATAAAACTAAATACACTAGTGGTTTAACAGTGTTGTGGAGGATAAACAAACAGGGGAATAAATACCGCCCACAAATTACCTTACTGCCCCGTACACTAAAAACAAATATAACACAACCTAACAAACACAGCGACCTATAGGGAATCTACATGTTATAACTTATGTATCAATATCCAGCAACATTTAATATCCTAAAGAGCACATTCAGTTTATTGTGCTCTTAGCAGGCACCCTCATTGGATAATACACAGGATGCTTATAAAATACTGTTACATAGTAATATAGGGTCAGTAATACAGAAATGACATATACTAAGCAAATAATTGTCATCCTGGACAAAACACTAATTTAAAAGATATTAAACAGTGCTCCTTTAGTAAAAACAAATATGTTAAAGCAAAGTAAACATACAAATAAACAGATTGTGCAAAATGTACTTGTTTGATTGTAAAATGAGCACTTAGACATTTTCAGTGTAGCCACTGCCCACAGGGAAATAGAGATGGCTTTTGGCAAATATAGGTTCCTTTCTGTCTCTTATATAATATTTACTTAATAGTAGGACTGCGCATTTGGCTGCTGAATACAGAAGAAGGTAGCTGTTCTTGGCCTTCAGCTCTTTCCAAAGCCGGATTTCTGCTTGTGAAAGTGCAACACACTAAGATCTGGATTTGCACAGATCTTAGTGTGTTGCACTTTCACAAAAGTAAATCTGGCTCATAAAAGAGCCAAAGGCTGTGAGCAGACATCTTCTTCCACATTCAACATGCCTACCCAGCTCATGTTACGCTAAATGTTTTGACATCAAGCTAAATATGCCATCCTGTGGACCACAGCCTCCTGTGACAGGAAGTAATGGACACTGCACAAATTAAGTTAAAAAAAAAAATTAAAGGCAATTTAAAAATGATGAATAATACATATTGCAAAGCTTTCTATTTAGTAACAGCCACTGCTTTTTTTTTTATTACGACTTTTAAACAGTTTAAAGGATTACCGTCTTTAGCTTTTCTTAAGCAAAACTCACCCAACATTAAACATTGCAATTATAAATTAAATCTACCTTTTCATTTTCAAAAACGAAGCTCCCTTTAGCCGAAAAAATAAACTTTATTTCATGTCACTGACGTCACGTTAACCAGCCCTCAAATGTGGGCCGTCTAAGCAATAACATTCTGGCCAATCGTATCCCCAGTATTAACATGTAATTAAAATATAATTTCGTCATTAAACGCATGCACAATCGTTTTCTATTAGTATCGCATGCGCATATTGCGGCATAGAAGCCGACATCACCGCCAGCAGAGAAAATAACGCATGTGCACACTGCGCAGCATACTCATCTGAAGCTGGATCAACAGAGAGTGTCTTCTTAGCCCTAAGACGGCGACGTTGCCGATGATGTTGCGTGTAGTCGCGCATGCGCATTGTGTCCGTTAGTCGCCATGTTCCAACTGGAGTTGTCCTCCAGGATTGGAATACAGTTAGGGAGTATAAATACGTGGGTTTGGAAAAAGGTGAAAATTATTAAACTGATATATTGCAAACGACAAAGATTTGAAATAGGATGTACTTTAAAAAAGTAATTATTTATTGGTATACTATTGTTAGAACACGAGTGAATATTTGACTACAGTGTCCCTTTAAGTACACTGGATGTACAAACGCAAAAAAACCCACAAAAAAAAAAAAACAAAACAAAAAAACTGAAATTCGTACAAAATACAAAGCGTAATTGTTGTTTTTGCAAAAAATAGGCGGAACATGGGAGATCCAGGGGTATATATGAAATAGTCTCAAAACCCAGAGTAATTCTGTAAAAGATTTTTGCACTGCAGATCTCACAATTTTATAATGATGGTGAGCTTTTCTCAAAACACTTAATACCCTAATAGAAAAACACATGTATATGAAAATAGAAGCTATTGTAAGATGCTATATGAAGAAAGCAGAGTAATGTGATTGTATTGGCTGCATGTTTTCATTTTTAAAGTGCCCCCCCCCCCACTCCCTGCTAACTTCAGAGCGAAGTGTCCCTTTCCAGTAAACACCATTTATATAGGAGCCATCTCGCCACTTGCAGGGACTGCCCCCCCCCCCCCTTTTTTTTTTTTTTTTTTTTTAACAATAATTCCACCATGGCAACCTTAAACAACTAATTTACTTATTTTATCAAATTTGCTTCATCTTCTTGGTATCCTTTGTTGAAAAGCATTTACAATTTACTTCATTCTTCAGATATCCTTTGTTGAAGAAATAATGCACATGGGTGAGCCAATCACAAGAGGCATCTACGTGCAGCCACCAATAAGCAGCTACTGAGCCTATTTAGATATGCTTTTCAACAAAGGATGTCAAGAGAATGAAGCAAATTAGATAATAGAAGTAAATTGGAAAGTTGTTTAAAATAGCATGCTCTTTCTAAATCATGAAAAAAATTGCGTTTTATTTTGCTTTAACCCCTTGAGTGCTAGCGACGGCTGATTCGCTGCAGAGTTTTCCACTCAGGTGCTAACAACGGCTCAGAGCCGTCGCTAGCACTCTCCCACTTTGAGGGAGATCTGGGGGCTCCTACCCTGGCGATCGGGCCTGTATGACAGGCATCGCTGAGGCTTCACGTTTTGTGTGTTGACGTCACACACAATGACATGATGACGTCACTGCGCAACTTTATTAAAAAAAGACAATGGACAATATAGGGAAAGGAGGCATGCTGCTTAGAACCCTGTATCTCAGGCATCTACGCAGCTACAGACACCCAAGACAAAAGGTAATAGCCTAACCTTTCCAATGGTATAAGTCCTGGGGATCTGAAAAGAAAAAAAAAAAGTTTAAAAAAAAAAAAAAATCCCTCAAATGTGCTTACCACCCAGGTGGGAAAGTGGTTAGCACTCAAAGGGTTAATATAGAACATTATAAAAATGGAAATATAAAAAAAGGTAAACAATTTTATTTCTATTGAAGGAATCCATAACTGAATGACTTTCTATAACGTACATTGTGGGTATTATTTTTTTTCTAATTTATTTCTACTAAAAAAATAAAATTTTAAAAAATGAAAAATATTTACAAAATATAATTTAACCCCTCCCAAAAAAAAAAAGTTCAAGTGAAGTGTTAAGTGCATCTTCTAACTCCATTAACGCCCCCCCCCCCCAAAAAAAAAAACAAACAAACAAAAAAAACTAACACAAAACAAATCTAAATTCAAGTGATAACTTCAACAAACATGGGACCTTGTGCATGTTTATTAGACCCCCTTCTATAGTGCTAATGCTCAGCTTGGTGATTTTTCACAAAAAATACAATACAAATGGGCAGGGCAGATGAGCAATGAAGATTGTGATTTCCTAAACAAAGTCCCACATGTCAACTAATGGAACATTTGCTCTCAAACAGAGCAATTCAACTCCAGAACAACTTGCATTAGGGTTTTCTCTCAAACCCTATGTTGTCCCCTTCAACAATATCTAAAGGGATAAAAGGTTTTCTCCATTTTGCTTTGAGATAACACTTTATTTACTCTTTACATATAGACTTACTGGCAGTAATGTCTAATCTGTTAGCCAAGCACTTGAAAAGTAATAACAACAAAGTTATAAGAGTTGTAGGTGTTTATTTTTCAAATACAAATAAACCAGACAAATTAAATTAGCCAAACCGCAATGGATGTTTCGATAACCGTCCTGCATCACGCAAATCCTATGTGTGTTAAAAACCTAAAATTGCAAAGAAAATATTATAATGTGTTACAGACAAGCAACAGTGCCCACATTTTTTCTTTTGTGATTCAGATAGAGCATGCAATTTTAAGCAACTTTCTAATTTACTCCTATTATCAATTTTTCTTTATTATCTTGGTATCTTTGTATCTTGGAATCTTTATTTGAAATGCAAGAATCTAAGTTTAGATGCCGGCTTTTATTTCAAATAAAGATAGCAAGAGAACAAAGAAAAAATGATAATAGGAGTAAATTAGAAAGTTGCTTAAAATTGCCTGCTCTATCTGAATCAAAAGAAAAAAAATTGGGTACAGTGTCCCTTTAACGTCAGGTCCAGAGCAGTAATGGATTTGAGTCCTAGATAAAAACCATCAATGCATATCTGAGTCCTAGCTAAAAACATCTTGTGAGCCAATGACAAGAGGCATATTAGGGTAGCCACGAATCCCCAGCTAGCTTCCAGTAGTACATTGCTACTTTCAGGCCTAACTAGATATGCTTTTCTAAAAAGGATACCAATAAAGGTAAGTGCATTTGGTAAATTGAAGAGTCTCTTAAATTTGCATGTTCTGTCTCAAACCAATAAAACATAATTTATGCAAGAACTTACCTGATAAATTCATTTCTTTCATATTGGCAAGAGTCCAGGAGCTAGTGACGTACGGGATATACAATCCTACCAGGAAGGGCAAAGTTTCCCAAACCTCAAAATGCCTATAAATACACCCCTCACCACACCCACAATTCAGTTTAACAAATATCCAAGTAGTGGGGTGATAAAGAAAGGAGTAAAAAGCATCAAAGAAATTTGGAATGATTGTGCTTTATACAAAAAAATCATAACCACCATAAAAAGGGTGGGTCTCATGGACTCTTGCCAAAATGAAAGAAATTAATTTATCAGGTAAGTTCTTACATAAATTATGTTTTTTTTCATGTAATTGGCAAGAGTCCATGAGCTAGTGACGTATGGGATATCAAATACCCAAGATGTGGAACTCCACGCAAGAGTCACTAGAGAGGCAGGGATAAAAATAAACAACAGCCAAATGCTGAAAAAATAATCCACAACCCAAAATATAAGTTATTCTCATGAAGAAAAGAAACATAAAACATCAGCAGAAGAATCAGACTGAAACAGCTGCCTGAAGAACTTTTCTACCAAAAACTGCTTCGGAAGAAGCAAATACATCAAAACGGTAGAATTTAGTAAATGTATGCAAAGAGGACCAAGTCGCTGCTTTGCAAATCTGATCAACTGAAGCTTCATTCTTAAAAGCCCACAAAGTGGAGACTGATCTAGTAGAATGAGCTGTAATTCTCTGAGGCGGGGCATGACCCGACTCCAAATAAGCTTGAAGAATCAAAAGTTTTAACCAAGAGGCCAAGGAAATAGCAGAGGCTTTCTGAAATTTCCTAGGACCAGAAAATATAAAAAATAGACTAGAAGTCTTTCTGAAATCTTTAGTAGCTTCAACATAATATTTCAAAGCATGTAAGGATCTTTCCAAAGGATTTTTAGGATTAGGACACAAAGAAGGAACAACAAATTCTCTACTAATGTTGTTAGAATTCACAACCTTAGGTAAAAATTCAAATGAAGTCCGCAAAACCGCCTTATCCTGATGAAAAATCAGAAAAGGAGATTCACAAGAAAGAGCAGATAGCTCAGACAATCTTCTAGCAGAAGAGATGGCCAAAAGGAACAATACTTTCCAAGAAAGTAGTTTAATGTCCAAAGAATGCATAGGCTCAAACGGAGGAGCCTGTAACGCCTTCAAAACCAAATTAAGACTCCCAGGAGGAGAAATTGATTTAATGACGGGCTTAATACAAACTAAAGCCTGTACAAAGCAGTGAATATCAGGAAGTTTAGCAATCTTTCTGTGAAATAAAACTGAAAGAGCAGAGATTTGTCCCTTCAAGGAACTTGCAGACAAACAAATATCCAAACCATCCATCCTGGAGAAACTGTAAAATTCTAGGAATTCTAAAAGAATGTCAAGAGAATTTATGAGAAGAACACCATGAAATGTAAATCTTCCAAACTCGGTAATAAATCTTCCTAGAGACAGATTTACGAGCTTGTAACATAGTATTAATTACTGAGTCAGAGAAACCTCTATGACTTAATACTAAGCGTTCAATTTCCATACCTTCAAATTTAACGATTTGAGATCCTGATGGAAAAACGGACCTTGAGACAGTAAGTCCGGCCTTAACGGAAGTGGCCAAGGTTGGCAACTGGACATCTGAACAAGATCCGCATACCAAAACCTGTGGGGTCATGTTGGAGCCACCAGCAACACAAACGATTGTTCCATGATAATCTTGGAGATCACTCTCGGAAGAAGAACTAGAGGCGGGAAGATATAAGTAGGATGATAACACCAAGGAAGTGTCAGCGCATCCACTGCTTCCGCCTGAGAATCCCTGGACAAGTATCTGGGAAGTTTCTTGTGTAGATAAGAGGCCATCAGATCCATTTCTGGAAGACCCCACATCTGAACAATCTGAGAAAACACATCCGGATGGAGAGACCACTCCCCTGGATGCAAAGTCTGACGCCTGAGATAATCTGCCTCCCAATTGTCTACACCTGGGATATGAACCGCAGAAATTATACAAGAACTGGATTCCGTCCAAACAAGTATCCGAGATACTTCTTTCATAGCTAGGGTACTGTCCCACACTGATGAAGGACATATGTCACAGTTGTGATATTGTCTGTCTGAAAACAAATGAATGGTTCTCTCTTCAACAGAGGCCAAAACTGAAGAGTTCTGAGAATTGCACAGAGTTCTAAAATATTGATTGGTAATCTCGCCTCTTGAGATTTCCAAACCCCTTGTGCTGTCAGAGATCCCCAGACAGCTCCCCAACCTGAAAGACTCGCATCTGAAGTGATCACAGTCCAGGTTGGCCAAACAAAAGAGGCCCCTTGAACACTGGTAATTTAACCACCTCGTCAGAGTGTCGAATATTGGGATTTAAGGATATTAATTGTGATATCTTTGTATAATCCTGGCACCATTGATTCAGCATGCAAAGCTGGAGAGGTCTCATGTGAAAACGAGCAAAAGGAATCGCGTTCGATGCTGCAGTCATGAGGCCTAAAACTTCCATGCACATAGCCACTGAAGGGAATGACTGAGACTGAAGGCGCCGACATGCTGCAAACAATTTCAAACGTCTCTTGTCTGTTAGAGACAGAGTCATGGACACTGAATCTATCTGGAAGCCTAAAAAGGTGACCCTTGTCTGAGGAATCAAAAAACTTTTGGGTAAATTGATCCTCCAACCATGTTTTGGAAGAAACAACACAAGTTGATTTGTGTGAGATTCTGCAGAACGTAAAGACTGAGCTAGTACCAAGATATCGTCCAAATAAGGAAACACTGCAATACCCTGTTCGCTGATTACAGAGAGTAGGGCACCCAGAAACTTTGAAAAGATTCTTGGAGCTGTTGCTAGGCCAAATGGAAGAGATAATGATCTGGATGAATCTGAATATGGGAGGTATGCATCCTGCAAGTCTATTGTAGAAATATAATGTCCTTGCTGAACAAAAGGCAGAATAGTCCTTATAGTCACCATCTTGAAAGTTGGTACTCTTACATAATGATTCAAAATTTTCAGATCCAGAACTGGTCTGAATTAATTTTCTTTCTTTGGGTCAATGAATAGATTTGAATAAAACCCCAGGCCTTGTTCCTGAAAAGGAACCGGCATGATTACCCCTGAAACCTCCAGATCTGAAACACACTTCAGGAAAGCCTGAGCTTTTACTTGATTTACTGGGATGCGTGGGAGAGAAAAAAATAATATAAATAAATCTCCTCACAGGTGGTCTTACTCTGAATCCAATTTGGTACCTCTGAGAGACAATGCTCTGAATCCATTGATTTTGGACAGAATTTATCCAAACATCCTTGAAAAACCTTAATCTGCCCCCTACCAGCTGAGCTGGAATGAGGGCCGCACCTTCATGCGGACTTAGGGGCTGACTTTGGTTTCTTAAAAGGCTTGGATTTATTCCAATTTCAGGAAGGCTTCCAATTGGAAACAGATTCCTTGGGGGAAGGATAAGGTTTTTGTTCCTTATTTTGACGAAAGGAACGAAAACGATTAGAAGCCTTAGGTTTTTTTATCCTGAGGCAAAAAAACTCCTTTCACCCCCCCCCCCCCAGTAACAGTTGAAATAATAGAATCCAACTGAGAACCAAATAAATTATTACATTGGAAAGAAAGAGATAGCAATCTAGACTTAGATGTCATATCAGCATTCCAAGATTTAAGCCACAAAGCTCTTCTAGCTAAAATAGCTAAAGACATAGATCTAACATCAATTTTGATAATATCAAAAATGGCATCACAAATAAAATGATTAGCATATTGCAGTAAGCGGACATTGCTAGATATGTCAGAATCCAATTCTTGTTGCGCTAAATTCTCCAACCAAAAAGTTGAAGCAGCTGCAACATCAGCCAAAGTAATTGCAGGTCTAAGAAGATGACCTGAATATAAATAGGCTTTCCTTAGATAAGATTCAATCTTCCTATCTAAAGGAAGTACTATCTTCAATAGGAATAGTGGTTAGTTTAGCAAGAGTAGAAATAGCCCCATCAACTTTGGGGATCTTTTCCCAAAACTCTATTGCAATTGCTGGTAAAGGAAACAATTTTTTAAACCTTGCAAAAGGATTAAAAAGGAGTACCTGGCTTATTCCATTCCTTAGAAATCATGTCAGAAATAGCATCAGGAATAGGAAAAACCTCTGGAGTAACCACAGTAGGTTTAAAAACAGCATTTAAATGTTTACTGGTTTTAATATCAAGAGGACTAGCTTCCTCAATATCCAAAGTAATTAACACTTCTTTTAACAAAGAACGCATATACTCTATTTTAAATAAATAAGTAGATTTGTCAGTGTTAATGTCTGAGGACGGATCTTCTGAATCAGATAGATCCTCTTCAAAGGTGGATAATTCATTATGATGTCGGTCATTTGAAATTTCATCAACTTTATCAGAAGTTTTAAAAGACCTCTTATGCTTATTAGAAGGTGGAAATACAGACAAAGCCTTCTGAATAGAATCAGTAACAAATTCTTTAAAATTCATAGGTATATCATGTACATTAGAAGTTGAGGGAACTGCAACCGGCAATGTACTATTACAGATGGAAACTCTATCTGCATGTAAAAGTTTATCATGACAACTATTACAAATGACATTTGGAGATATAATCTCCACAATTTTACAACAAATGCACTTAGCTTTGGTAGAACCGATGTCAGGCAGCAAAGTTCCAGCAGATACTTCTGAGGCAGGATCAGATTGAGACATTTTGCAAAATGTAAAAGAAAAAAACAACATATAAAGCAAAATTATCAATTTCCTTATCTGACAGTTTCAGGAATGGGAGAAAAAGCAAATAGCATAGTCTTCTGATATAGCAAAAGGCAAGAGGCAAAAGCAATGGGGCAATAAATAAAGAAAAAAAAAAAATAAAATTGTCGCCAAGTATGACGCACATTGTAACAGAAATTTTTTTTGGTGCCAACCATGTTCGGAAATGACACTAGCGACGCAACCCTGTGTGAACCCCTGCGTCAAGTATGACGCCGGAAATGACGAACTTGCGTCAACGGACGTGCCTTTTGCGCCAAGAATGACGCAATAAAGAATAGCATTTAGCGCACCTGCGAGCCTAAGACAGCCCGCAATTTGAACAAGTAGTCAATTGAAAAAAAGACTAAACCCCAGGTAAGAAAAATATTTCTAAATATTAACTTTCCCAAATATGAAACTGACAATCTGCAAAAGGAAATACATGAACCTGACTCATGGCAAATATAAGTACAATACATATAATGTATTTAGAACTTTATATAAATGCATAAAGTGCCAAACCATAGCTGAGGTGTCTTAAGAAATAAAAACACTTACCCAAAGACACCCATCCACATATAGCAGATAGCCAAACCAGTACTGAAACAGTTATCAGTAGAGGTAATGGTATATGAGAGTATATCGTCGATCTGAAAAGGGAGGTAGGAGATGAATCTCTACGACCGATAACAGAGAACCTATGAAAAAGACCCCCATTAGGAAAATCATTGCATTCAATAGGTAATACTCTCTACGTCCCTCTGACATTCGCTGTACTCAGAGGAATCGGGCTTCAAAATGCTGAGAAGCGCATATCAACGTAAAAATCTTAGCACAAACTTACTTCACCACCTCCATAGGAGGCAAAGTTTGTAAAACTGAATTGTGGGTGTGGTGAGGGGTGTATTTATAGGCATTTTGAGGTTTGGGAAACTTTGCCCCTCCTGGTAGGATTGTATATCCCATACGTCACTAGCTCATGAACTCTTGCAGGGGAGGAACTAACAGTGATGCAAAAGTCGCAACTGCGACCGGGTCCTCCCCTCAGGGGGGCCTGAGTGCTCAGCTCAAACTTAGATCTTCCCACTAGCAACTTTGGCGCGCAAATTGGTAGTCAGTGACTCTGCAACACTGTAGTCGCAGAGCTAAGGGCAGTTAGAATGGCAGCTGAGCTGAAGGCAAGCGCAACGCTGAGTGAGCTAAGTCGCAGGTATGGTAATGTATCTCACTCTCTGATTTACTGCTTATGCGGCTAGTACAATGGGTTTCTGAAGCCAACGATTAAAGTTGTTTGTTGTACAAAACACTATGTTAATGGTGAGAGTGTAGTGTAGAGCAGAGGGGACTGTAGTGTGTTTACACAAAGCAGGAGGAAGAAATGGTAATCACTACCGAGCCAGGAAACAGTGTGGAGCAGTTAAAGCAGTAGGATCCGCCCCCAGCCAGAGCCTGCTCCGTGTTACTGGGGCTGATGATGGTGCTCTAATTTCACAGTAGTACTTCTAAGTTTTTCATATTTGGCATCTGTCTGCTAAATTTTGCTGTCTGATGGTAAGTGGACTAAACCTTTTCAGAGCAGGAATTCCTGATGTTTATTTCCCTGCTGTCAGGAGAATTCAGCACAGTTTGTTGTCTGTGCAGGGCAAAGTGTCAGTCACTCCTCCCAGCTTCAGACAAGCCCCAGAGATAAAAGTACATGTTTTTACACTAGGTTATTTAGCTATAGAGAGGTTAAGCCCTACCTCCTCCCTTTCTGCTTTTTGTTGGATGTAACCCCTTGGCTGCCAAAGAAGACTGAAATGGTAGCCAAGGTACTTAAAATTACTTGAACAAGCACATGAAACACAACACATATGCACACCTACAAAGTAAAAAAAAAACCACAGTGTCTGCTGTACTTTATGTGTAGTCAAATGCCTTCTGTATATCAAGTTGTGTTGTATAGTACAGTACTGTGTGCAATGAAATTCTGTTATGTGTAGTCAGTCACACTACTATTATACCCCCAGTTATACTACAGTGCTGCATATAATATAATACAGCTGTTTGCAGTCACAGTTCTGCTGTATAGTGCCATACCATTGTGTCTGACTGTATATGAAGTTATAGTCACACTCAAAGTTGTATATAGTGTGTAACCCTGATGTGTATATTTTACATGGTACTAATATATATATATATATATATATACACACATACATATATACACACATATATATATATATATATATATATACACACACACATACATATATATATACACACACACATACATATATATATACACACACATACATATATACATACACACACATACATATATACATACACATACATATATATATACATACACATACATACATACATACATACATACATATATATATATATATATATATATACACATACACATACACACACACATATATACACACACACAAACATGGATTTCACATTGCTTTGTATGTACTAGTTGTAATATTATACCAGCACTCAGTCTTTAAAGTGTGCACACTTAAAGAGTCACTGCCACAGGCTCCTACAAATCGAGCAACATACAAATCCAGTAGAAAAACTCTTAGGCAAACCCACTTCTTTTAAAGCAAAAAGGTCATGCTTTATTATTCTACCTTTTTTGCATTAAAAGAAGAAATGTTTCCTATGTACACTCCTGCTGGTGTAATGCTGCTGCTGCTGTTTATTATGGTCTTATACTTCCCTGCTTAAATTATTGTGTGTTACTGATGCATATATATTAGTGTCAAATTCTTGTTTGTTTATTAAGGTATATCTCACACTAGTGTGTGTATGTCACCGTGCGTAAGTTACTATCATAATATTGTGTGAATACTTGTGTCAAATGCTGTTGTTAGTGTCGCAGACTGGTGTATGTCTATGTGTTAAGAATAATACAGGATACATCGGCTTTAGGTGCCAGGGGTGTAGAGCACAAAATAAAATTAAAACAACTGCGTTTCGGTCATTAAAATGGCCCTGTCTCAATTTTATTTTTGTCATTTTCCGAAAATTAAATGTGGGTGAGTGCTGCAAACCCCTATCTTTTCCTCTCCTGTCTATGGGAGTGTATGATGTATGTCTATGTGTTTCACTTTGGTGTACATGTGTAATGCAGGCTGGTGTACTTATATGTTACACTTTGTTATGTTAATATTATATTTTTTATATTACTATAGCTTTATAATATTCCTTAGTTTTTTCAAGCTGTACTGGTAAAATCCCAGTTACTCCCAATCCAGTATTTGAGATCATGAGTTCCTCCATATCATGATTTTCAAATCAATTGTGTTAAACGGACAGTCTACACCAGAATTTTTATTGTTTTAAAATATAGATAATCCCTTTATTACCCATTCCCCAGTTTTGCATAACCAACACAGTTATATTAATATACTTTTAACCTCTGTGATTATCTTGTATCTAAGCCTCGGCAAACTGCCCCTTTGTTTCAGTTCTTTTGACAGACTTTCAGTTTAGCCAATCAGTGCCTGCTCCCAGATAATTTCACGTGCACGAGCACAGTGTTATCTATATGAAATACGTGAACTAACACCCTCTAGTGGTGAAAAACTTAAAATGCATTCTGAAAAGAGGTGGCCTTTAAGGTCTAAGAAATTAACATATGAACCTCCTAGGTTAAGCTTTCAAATAATACCAAGAGAACAAAGCAAAATTGGTGATAAAAGTAAATTGGAAAATTGTTTAAAATGACATGCTCTATCTGAATCATTAAAGTTTATTTTGGCCTAGACTGTCCCTTTAAGTAGCATAATCCTTTAAAGCCTAACCATCTTCAGCAAAATGTGACGTTTGCATTCTACAGACTCGTAAGAATATAAGGCTTTTCTTCAATTTATCCAGGGCTGCTTTTTATTTCCAGTACAGCCCTGGTAGCATAATCTAGTGCATTAAATTATATAACAAACCGACATAACACTTACATGCTAAATTAAAAGATACTTAAACTCGTAGGTTGAGCATAATGCTGCTGCTTGAAGACATGTACCATTATGTGTTTTATATGCTTTCCACAATAGGGAATTAAATTCAATTTAATTATTTTGTTATTGGGAGTGACAAGCAGTTTAGAAAATTCTTTTTTTTTTTGGGGGGGGGGGGGGGGAGGCCCTTCTTGGATTCTTGCCAATTACATGAAAGAAAGTTTAATTTTTAGTTTCATGTCCCAATCACAACACAAATTTAAAAACCATTTCTTTTAATAATGCAGATGTTCCACCTATTGCCATTATATTTTCATTATACAGCATTGGGTTCCGTTTAGTGTTTCCACCATTAAGGGCTAGATTTATCAAAGCTGAGGCGTGAAATCCCGCCCCCTGCCCGCGCACAGCCAATCGCGCAAGCAGGAGCTGTCAATCTCCTTGGTCGGACTCGACCGCAGAGATTGAATTTCGCCACCTTAGAGGTGGCGAAGAGCTTAGGGAAGCATTATGGCGAGCAAGTTCTTGTGAGAACTTGCAGCCGTAGGGGCTTGATAAATCGAGCCCTAAAAGTACAGAACAGTCAAACTTAAACTTTCATGGTTCAGATAGAACCTACAATTTTAAACACCTTTCCAATTTACTTCTATTATCTCATTTGTTTTGTTCTCTTTGAAGCTTTGTTTAAAAGCATACCTAAGTAGGTTCAGAAGCAGCAATGCACTACTGGGAGCTAACTGCTGAGATTGGTGGATGACAAGGGCGCATACATCTCTTGTCATTGGCTCACCTGAAGTGTTTAGCTGGCTCCTGCTAGTGCATTGCTGTGCCTTCAACAAAGAATACCAAGTGAATAACACAAATGTGATAATATAATTACATTTTGAAGTTATAAGTGTAAACTCTTAGCAGAATCATTTCCCTTTTAAGGGAGTATAACAGATTTATCTTCAGTTTACACTAAAAAAGTGCTACTGTATTTAGTTAAAACACTATTCCTTGTCATACTTGTGAACAGAGCTGTGGTAGTTGTCCCTGTCAGCTATTGAGACTAAATACGATAGTAAGGAGTAAGTTTTATTTTGCACTAAAAACAGCCTTTACTTTGATGTCACCCTGAGTCGAGTTCGTATGTCTTTTGCCTATAAAACCTCTTTCATAGAAAAAAAAAATATAAATGTTGTTCAGCAGCGCTGCATCTAGATACTGAACACACTTGCGCTACATTCCGTTACAGACGGGAGCGTGCGCTTTACTCACCGTTTCAGCCAACAGGAGGGCTCCGGGCGGGGTTAATAAGAAGTTTCGGTCATAGGACAAGCTGGCGCTGCTGGAGAAGTTGTCACTCTGGGTGCTGATGGTGGTGGTCACCGTGTTAGAGCGGGGTCGCTCCTCATCCATCTCCCCTACGGAGATCCCAGGCACACTCAGGGAGACCCCTTCACATACCAACACATACCCCCCTTGCCCTTAGTGGGTGTAATAATGCCCTTGGCGTGCTACCATATCTTATTCCCAGAGAGGTGTTTGCTAGGTCTAGGGAATGTGCCAGCTGCAGGAGGTCACTACACCTCCCTCTTGCACACAAGGGGCTGGGGTAGGGCGGTGCTCAGGTACAGCATTACACACGCCTAGCGTTTATTTACCATAAATAATAAGTGTTACCTGCCACATGCTTCTCATACCCACCATATGCATATCTGAGGCTGCCCCCGGCGCTGGGAAATATTAAAGAAGAGTGGGTGAAAATGACATCGGTGCTATATGCACTGGGAGACCGATACCCCCTACCCCATGGCATAACCGTGCGAGGGAGAGCGCGGCCTCTCTGACTTTGCTTAGCTCTGTCTCCCTCCATAACCTCAGGTTGCAGTTCCAGGCGCATATGTGTCTAGAATACGCGGAATCTGCGCAGAGATTTGTAGAGCGGGAGAGGTGCACTGCAAAACCTGGACTTCGTAACTGGACTGGACTGTGTCTTCACTTTAAAAGTGCTGCACTGACTGCCCCTAATATAAACTAAATGTATTATTAGCGAAAAGCCAAAAAAACTCAAATAAATGTTGCAATTGAACTACACATATGATATAACAATAAAGTCATAACATTAAAAGTAATAAGGGTTGAGGTCAGATTATCCTATTTTTAAAGAGAAATGGAGTAACCATTGCCAGGGTTTTTTAGATGTGCTTTCGTGTCTTAATATTTGTTTTACTTAGGAATCAATTTAGCTGCCCTATGGCATCCGGGGTAAAACGCATTAAGGGCCAGATAACTAGTGAAGCGTTATTTAAAGTAAATTTAAGTTAGCTTTGGGAAGTGCTAATATTATCACATTAAAGGGACAGTAAACCTAAGAATTTTCTTTATATATTTCTAAATGCTGCATGTCAAAAATGTAAAAAAACATAAATTTATTAAAATTCAATGTGTATGACTAATAGTAAATGTTTCACAAACATAACATCTCATTCGGCAACGAAGTCCGACTAAGACGTGTTTTAAAATGTTATTTGCATCACCGCTTGATTGCTTCCAATCCCCTGTATATCGTCTGCGCAGTTTTTTTACTGTCAGGGACGCGCGTTCTTTGATTGACAGGGGCAGTATCCGTCCGACGTCAATAGCGATCTTGTATTTAGCCTTGTGTTGCCGAAATTTTAAATTGCGCATGCGCTGTGCTGATCGACAGGTAAAAAAAAAAAGATTGAGAACGAGCGTTAGTGGGAGGAACGGGGGTTGTTTTAGACCGGCCCATGGGATTGACTTAGCGAAAAATAATAACTCCCATAGCTGCTGCGGATGGCTGGGCGGAGAATAAAGGCTTTATCAACGGTTAGAACAGATAAGTAAAACATCTTATATCTTAATATATAACCGTTTAAAAAAAAAAAAGGATTATTCGTTATGAAATAGACATACTAAGAGTATATGTGCAATGGCTAGCGCTATCGTTTACTGACACTTTAAAAGTTGAAAGTAAACTTTTCACAGGAGCACTAACCTGATGCACGCAAAGCCAAACTTAATATTGTGTGTATGTTCACTTATTCCCCTATAGAAGTCAATGTAGCCTACTCGCGAGCAGACCTGATCGTATATTCTCAAGCGCACTAACTCGACATGAAAATATGAATATTTCACATTCCAATGTGCTTCACATAGAAGAATATGTTGTATTTGTTCATAAATACATATTTCTGTATATTTGGTACAGAAAATATCTATACACACACACATATAGTATATATATATATATATATATATATACACACACAGTATATATATATATATAAACATGATTATATATAGAAATAGATATATACAGATATGTGTGTATACCTGTGTATATATATATATATATATATATATATATATACACTAGTCCTAAAGCCTCTCTTTTGTGCTGTCTCCCCCTCTCTTTTGTGCTGTCTCCCCCTCTCTTTTGTGCTCTCTCACCTCTCTTTTGTGCTCTCCCCCCTCTCTTTTGCTTTCTCTCCCCCTCTCTTTTGCTCTCTCCCCCCCTCTCTTTTGCACTCTCTCGCTCCACCTCTCTTTTGCTCTCTCGCTCCACCTCTCTTTTGCTCCCTCTCTCCCCCCTCTTTTGCTCCCGCTCTCCCCCCTCTTTTGCTTTCTCTCCCCCCTCTCTTTTGCGCTCTCTCTCCCCCTCTCTTTTGCGCTCTCTCCCCTCTCTTTTGCGCTCTCTCCCCTCTCTTTTGCGTTCTCTCTCTCCCCTCTCTTTTGCGCTCTCTCTCTCCCCCTCTCTTTTGCGCTCTCTCTCCCCCCCCTCTTTTGTGCTCTCTCTCTCTCCCCCCCCTCTTTTGCGCTCTCTCTCCCCCCCACTTTTGCGCTATCTCTCCCCTCTCTTTTGCGCTCTCTCCCCCTCTCTTTTGCGCTCTCTCTCTCCCCCCCTCTCTTTTGCTCTGTCTCTCCCCTCTCCCTCCCTCTTTTGCTTTGTCTCTCTCCCCTCTCTTTTGCTCTCTCTCTTCATCCCTCTCTTTTGCTCTCTATCTCCCCTCTCTATTGCTCTCTCTCCCCCCTCTCTTTTTCTCTCTCTCCCCCTCTATTTTGCTCTCTCTTCCCTCTATTTTGCTCTTTCCCCTCTCTTTTGCTTTTTTCCCCTCTATTTTGCTCTCTCTCCCCCTCTCTTCTGCACTTTCCCCTCTCTTCTGCTCTCCCCCCTCTCTTTAGCTCTTTCCTATCTCTTTTTGTCTCTCCCCCTTTCTTTCTATTTCTCTCCCCTCTCTCTCGCGCCGACCGCCCCTGGCCATGCCCCTGTCACCCCCAACCATGCCCGGTCACGCCCACGCTCCCGCCCGGCCACGCTCCCGCCGGGTCACGCCCACTTTTGCCGCAAACAGCATGTCAGGTAAGGCCAGGTGTGTTTGTCCTCGTGCTGTCTCTACTGCGCATGACAGCTTTGGACAAACACACTTCGCCTTTTATATTATAGGATAGAGAGAGAGAGATAGGAATATTTATTTATAAATACATAGAACATATTCTGCTATGTGCACAACATTGGAAAGTGAAATATTTACAGTAAATACACACTATAACCCTTTTTTTAAAGGGCCATGATACCCAAATGTTGAAGCACATGAAAGTGATGCAGCATAGCTGTGAAACGCTGACTACAAAATATCACCTGAACATTCTCTGTAAAAAAGGAAGATATTTTACCTCAGATTTCACACCCCACTGTAAAGATACTCAGAAGCCAGTCAAAATGCTTGTGCCAGGACAAGCTAAGGAGTGTGCATCTGTCAAGTAAAGTCACTGTCATGTTATTTTCCTATTCAGTTTAAACTAAGTTCTATGAAATCTGAGATTTCAGTGAAATCTCATGAGATCACAGCAAAGGCAACGCATTACCTCAGTACTGCTGATGCTGATTGGATAGTTTTTTTGTTTTGTTTTTTTAAACTTGCAGCTGGACAATAGCTGAAGTATAAAGGCTGTGACACACTGCAAGCGATGCGGCGCGAGGCGATGCAGCTGCTTCGCACCGCGTTGCATCGCTTCTAAAGTTCAATTATTTCATCTCTGAGCGCTCAGCTACGCGACCTGATGCAGCAGAGTGCTCAGAGATGAAAAGGCAAGACACACTGAGCGCACACAGCCGCATCTACACGCAGCGCACCGCTCCGCTTGCAGTGTGTCACAGCCTTAACTGTTTACACAGCACTTTGGTGAGCTGAAGAAATTTTGAGGTAAAATATCTTCATTTTTAACATATAGATGTTCAGGTGATATTTTCTTGTCAGCTTTTTACAGTTATGCTGCATCACTTTGAAGTGATTTAACATGTGTATTTTCTCCCTTTAAATATGAATATTGCATAAATATGTATTTTCATGTTTTCATCTACTTAACTGCAAAAGGCTCCAATGCACTTCTATGTATGTCTATATATATATATATATATATATATATATATATATATATATATATATATATATATATATACATATGTATTTATGTGTTTATATGTGTATAGATGTCTGTAAATATATATATATATGTTACGGGTAAAGTAAGAAATCCGGATAATTCTAGGATTACACGGGTAAAAATGGACATTACCCAAGTGGCTGTGGGTAAATCCTGAAGTGCTGTAATTTCTTTTGCCTTCCACCTAGGGTGCTCAAGGAAGGCGCCCCGTCGATCCTCTGGTATCCAACCCAAGTGAACCTTAGGGAATGAGGTTTATAAGGTGGCTTCGCCCCGCTTGAACCCTCCAGGCGGAGGTAAAAGTTGCAGTGACTCTGCACGCTGAGGGTATTTATGATCATACATTGGGCTTTACCCATAGCCGCTTGGGTAATGTCCGTTTTACCTGGGTAATATTAGGATTACCCAATATTTGACTTTACCTGTAACATATATGTTTATATGTGTGTACATTTGTATTTATATGTATATCTATAAATATATATACATATTTAGACATGTACAGGTATATGTATTATTTATGCATCTCTATATTAGGTTTTTATTTGAACTAAAAGCAAATGTGCCAAAAAGATTGCTTTACCTCCTATTTTATTGTTACTTAGTTGAGTTTGGATTAATAGGTGATTCACATACTTACCACTCATTCATACTAGTTTATTGGGATTATTATACAAACATAAAAACTGGGGTGTAGATCAAGCGCCTAGGACCCTACTACCTATGGCTCTGAACAAAGGCTACCTAGCAAGCCTGTAGATTAGTAAATATGTATAGGGTGTGTTCAGAGCGACCTCAAATGGGCGAGGTAATTGTGTCTATTCAGTGTTGGTCACTGATGTGTGACTTAATGAACCCTTAAAATGTGTTAATTCCGGTTAATAAGGGTGATGAGAGGTTACAATTGAAACAACATTTATTACATACAATAAAATATAAATTGTAACAATGAACAAAATCATCTACAATCGCTTAAAAATACTATTAAAATTGTTATACGAGGTGTTGACCCATAAACTAGATGTTTATAGTGGTAATAATGTATATTTGAATGCTTGAACTTGGCCTGCTACCTCCCACTAGATTATGTAAATACAAATGGAGAGGTGATCAGGACCTACACAGCCGGTATAGGAACAAGCTGGTGTTCCTATACCAGCTTGTAATAAGATGGATGTAGAGCTGCAGGCAATTTGTAACTTCTCCAAACTATGTAAAACATTCAAAATTACAGATCCAAAAATGTGTTTAGCTTCATATCTAAAAGTGTATCAAACTTGTGTTAAAAATTGCACGGGTAGAAAAAGGGCCGATGATCAAAATTCCCCAGTGTGTAGATAAATCACGCAAAATCTTTGGGATTAATTTTTTAGACCATATATATTGTAATGTAGGAATCTCTCCAACACACACAACCCTAATTAGTTAGATAAACATCTATCAAAGTAAATTTGAGATTTTCAATTTTTTTGAGGAACCTCGCCATACAGATGAGACTTCTTAGCTCATCTCACCTAAACAAATAACTTTAGATCATAGGGCCCTAAGAGAATATGATCACAGCCATGCGAAAACCTCATACATACCCAAGAAATGCCCCTGTTCAACCCAATCAGCAAGATTGCAAGACTTATTTTACAATAGAATTATAAGGAACCATTTATCTTTCCAGTGTTAAATCACACAAAAAGGGAACAAAATAAATAATATATTTTAAAGTTATTTGGCTATACATAATTATACAGTACATGGTATATTACAATTGGAAAATGTGTATTGACCCTTTCATAAATAAAACATTTGGAAAAAAAACATAGTAGTGGGAAAGTATTATGTCACAGAACTACCTCTCAAATATGCCCCCCCCCCAAACCCTACTGTCCTAGACACAGCCTACACCCCATACATACCCCATACATACTTTAAGAAAAACAAACGGATATGTTCAATTGTTTCTATCAAAGCTCCTGCTATTGGGAGTCACATTGGATTATACCCAATATATATATTTTTTATCACTCTATCTGAGACTAAGCTCCTTCTATAGCTTGAGCTGAAATTATCATTATGCTGACTATTATTTTTAGGCAGGTTGTAGTTTTGCTAAGGAGTAAGCCACAACTATAAAAATGATGAGACTGTGCTCCCAACATGAGCGCCCCTGACGTGCGTTTCACATCACGCAAAAATACAACCTGCCTAAAAATAATAGTCAGCATAACGATAATTTCTGCTCCCACTATAGAAGGAGCTTCGTCTCAGATAGAGTGATAAAAACGGTATAATCCAATGTGACTCCCAATAGCAGAAGCTTTGATAGATACAATTGAAGAACATATCCGTTAATTTTTCTTAAAGGCAGTGTTAATACTATTGCATGACTCAGGAGTCTAAGTATTTTTAACTTGATATGTGTGTGTTGTACCTGTTTGTATAATAATGAACCCTTAAAATGTGTTAATTCCGGTTAATAAGGGTGATGAGGGGTTACAATTGAAACAACATTTATTACATACAATAAAATATAAATTGTGGATCCACAATGAACAAAATCATCTACAATCGCTTAAAAATACTCTTAAAATTGTTATATGAGGTGTTAACCCATAAACTAGATGGTTAAAGTGGTAATAATGTATATTTGAATGCTTGAACTTGGCTTGCTACCTCCCACTAGATTATGTAAATACAATTGGAGAGGTGATCAAGACCTACACAGCCGGTATAGGAACTATAGGAACAAGCCAGTTTAACGAATAGCCAAGAAGTGGGGTGATAAAGAAAGGAATAAAAAGCATCAACAAAGAAATTTGGAAATAATTGTGTTTATACAAAAAAATCATAACCACCACAAAAAAGGGTGGGCCTCATGGACTCTTGCCAATATGAAAGAAATTAATTTATCAGGTAAGTTCTTACATAAATTATGTTTTCTTTCATGTAATTGGCAAGAGTCCATAAGCTAGTGACGTATGGAATAGCAATACCCAAGATGTGGAACTCCACGCAAGAGTCACTAGAGAGGGAGGGATAAAAATAAAAACAGTCATTTCTCGCTGAAAAAATAATCCACAACCCAAAATATAAATTAATTCTTATTAAATGAAAAAGAAAAAATTTAAAACATAAGCAGAAGAATCAAACTGAAACAGCTGCCTGAAGAACTTTTCTACCAAAAACTGCTTCCAAAGAAGCGAATATATAAAAAAACGGTAGAATTTAGTAAATGTATGCAAAGAAGACCAATTGCTGCTTTGCAAATCTGATCAACTGAAGCTTCATTCTTAAAATCCCACAAAGTGGAGACTGATCTAGTAGAATGAGCTGTAATTCTCTGAGACGGGGCTTGACCCGACCCCAAATAAGCTCAATGAAACCAAAGCTTTAACCACGAAGCCAAGGAAACATCAGAAGCCCTCTGACCTTTCCTAGAACCAGAAAAGATAACAAATAGACTAGAAGTATTCCTGAAATCTTTAGTAGCTTCAACATAATGTTTCAAAACTCTTTCCACATCCAAAGAATGGAAGGATTTCTCCAAAGAATTCTTAGGATTAGGACACAAGGAAGGGACAACAAATTCTCTATTAATGTTGTTAGAAATCACAACCTTAGGAAAGAATTTAAATGAAGTTCGCAAAACCGCCTTATCCTGATGAAAAATCAGAAAGGAGATTCACAATAAAGAGTAGATAATTCAGAAACTGAGATGGCCAAAAGGAACAACACTTTCCAAGAAAGTAGTTTAATATCCAAAGAATGCATAGGCTCAAATAGAGGAACATTTAAAGCCCACAAAACCAAATTAAGACTCCAAGGAGGAGAGATTGATTTAATGACAGGCTTGATACAAACCAAAGCCTGTTAAAAACAGTGAATATCAGGAAGCTTAGCAATCATTCTGTGAAATAAAACAGAAAAAGCAAAGATTTGTCCCTACAAGGAACTTACAGACAAAACCTTATCCAAACCATCCTGAAGAAACTGAAAACAATTCTAGGAATTCTGAAAGAATGCCAAGCGAATTTATGAAAAGAATACCATGAAAATAAGTCTTCCAAACTTGATAATAAATCTTTCTAGAAACAGATTTACGAGCCTGTAACATAGTATTAATCACTGAATCAGAGAAACCTCTATGACTTAGCACTAGGCTTTCAATTCCCATACCTTCAAATTTAATGATTTGAAATCTTTATGGAAAAAACGGACCTTGAAACAGAAGATCCGGCCTAAATGGAAGAGGCCTAGGTTGGCAACTGGACATCCGAACAAGATCCGCATACCAAAACCTGTGAGGCCATGCTGAACTACCAGCAATACAAATGACTATTCCATTATGATTTTGAATATCACTCTTGGAAGACGAACTAGAGGCGGGAAAATATAAGCAGGTTGGTAGCACCAAGGAAGTGTCAATGCAACCACTGCTTCCGCCTGAAGATCCCTGGACCTGGACAGGTACTTAGGAAGTTTTTTGTTTAGATGAGAAGCCATCAGATCTATATCTGGAAAACCCCACATCTGAACAATCTGAGAAAACACATCTGGATGCAGAGACCTCTCCCCTGGATGTAAAGTCTGACGGCTGAGATAATCCGCTTCTCAATTGTCTACACCTGGGATATGTACCACAGAAATTAGACAAGATCTGGATTCCGCCCAAGAAAGTATTCAAGATACTTCTATCATAGTTAGGAGACTGTGAGTCCCACCCAGATAATTGACATATGCCACAGTTGTGATATTGTCTGTCTGAAAACAAATGAATAGTTCTCTCTTTCAGAGCCCTGAAAATCGCACGGAGTTCCAAAATATTGATTGGTAATCTCACCTCTTGAGATTTCCAAACCCCTTGTGCTGTCAGAGATCCACAAACAGCTTCCCAACCTGAAAAGACTCGCATCTGTTGTGATCACAGTCCAGGTTGGACGAACCAAAGAGGCTCCTAGAACTATACGATGGTGATCTAACCACCAAGTCAGAGATAGTCAAACACTGGGATTTAAGGATATTAATTGTGATATCCTTGTATAATCCCTGCACCATTGATTCAGCATACAAAGATGGAGAAATCTCATATAAAGACGAGCAAAGAGAATCACGTCTGATGCTGCAGACATGAGACCTAAAACTTCCATGCATATAGCTACTGAAGGAAATAATAGAGACTGAAGGTTCTGACAAGCTGAAACCAATTTAAATTGTCTCTTGTCTGTTAGAGACAGAGTCAGGGACACTAAATCTATCTGGAAACCTAAAAAGGTGACCCTTGTCTGAGGAATCAAGGAACTTTTTGGTAAATTCATCCTCCAACCATGTCTTTGAAAAAAACAACAGTAGTTGATTCATGTGAGATTCTGCAGAACGTAAAGACTGAGCAAGTACCAAGATATCTTCCAAATAAGGAAACACCGGAACACCACGCTCTCTGATAACAGAGAGTAGGACACCAAGAACCTTTGAAAAGATTCCTAGAGCTGTCACTAGGCCAAAAATGAAGAGCAACAAATTGGTAATGCTTGTCTAAAAAAGAGAATCTTAGAAATTAAAAGCAATCTGGATTAATCAGAATATGAAGATATGAATCCTGTAAGTCTATTGTAAGCATATAATGCCCTTGCTGAACAAAAAGCAGAATAGACCTTATTGTCACCATTCTGAAAGTTGGTACTCTTACATATTGATTTAAAATTTTTAGATCCAAAACTGGTCTGAATGAAATTACTTTCTTTGGGACAATGAATAGATTTGAATAAAATCCCAGACCCTGTTCCTGAAACGGAACTGGTATGATTACCCCGGATAACTCCAGATCTGAAACACACTTCAGGAAAGCCTAAGCCTTTATCAAGTTTGCTGAAATGCGTGAGAGAAAAAAATCTTCTCACAGGCGGTCTTACTTTGAATCCTATTCTGTACCCCTGAGAGACAATATTCGGAATCCAATGATTTTGGACCGAATTGATCCAAACATCTTAGAAAAATCTTAATCTGCCCCCTACCAGCTGAGCTGGAATAAGAGCCGCACCTTCATGCAGACTTAGGGGCTGGCTTTGATCTCTTAAATGGCTTGGATTTATTCCAATTTGAAGAAGGCTTCCAATTGAAAACAGATTCCTTGGGGAAGAATTAGGTTTCGGTTCCTTATTTAAGAACAAAAATGGTTAGAAGCTTTAAATTTACCCTTAGATCTTATTTTGAGGCAAAAAACTCCCTTCCCCCAGTGAAAGTTAAAAATATTGAATCCAACTGAACCAAAAAATGTATTACCTTGGAAGGAAAGAAAAAAAAATCTGACTTAGAAGTCATATCAGCATTCCAAGATTTAAGCCACAAAGCTCTTTTAGCTAAAATAGCTAAAGACAGACATTTAACATCAATTTTGATGATAACAAAAAATGGCATCACAAATGAAATTATTAGCATGTTGAATCAATTTAACAATGCTAGACAAATCATGATTCGATACTTGTTGCGCTAAAGTTTCCAACCAAAAAGTTGAAGCAGCTGCAACATCAGCCAAATAAATTGCAGGCCTAAGAAGAAGACCTGAAAATAAATAAGCTTTCCTTAGATAAGATTCAAGTTTCCTATCTAAAGGATCTTAACAAGATATACTATCTTCCGTAGGAATAGTAGTACGTTTAGCAAGAGATAGCCCCATCAATTTTGGGGATCTTTTCCCAAAACTCCAATCTAATTGCTTGCAAAGGATACAATTTTTTAAACCTTAAAGAAGGAATAAAAGAAGTACCAGGCCTATTCCATTCCTTAGAAATCATATCAGAAATAGCATCAGGAACTGAAAAAAACCTCTGAAATAACCACAGGATGTTTATAAACAGAATTTAAACGTTTACTAGCTTTAAAATCAAGAGAACTAGTCTCCTCAATATCCAATATAATCAACACTTCTTCAACAAAGAACAAATGTACTCCATTTTAAACAAATAAGTAGATTTGTTAGTGTCAATATCTGAGCAAGGATCTCCTGAAGCAGATCGATCCACATAAGAGGAGGATAATTCAGTATGTTGTCGGTCATTTGAAATTTCATTAACTTTATGAGAAGTTTAAAAAGACCTTTACATTTATTAGAAGGCGGGATGGCAGACAAAGCCTTCTAAATAGAATCAGCAACAAAATTCTTATAGATTCACAGGTATATCTTGTACATTAGATGTTAAAATAACAAGAACAACAGGCAATGTATTATTACTGATGGACACATTCTCTGCATGTAAAAGTTTATCATGAAAATGTATTACAAACCACAGCTGGAGATATAATCTCCATAAGATTACAACAAATGTACTTAGCTTTGGTAGAACTGTTATCAGTCCGCAGGATTCCAACAGTGTTTTCTGAGACAGGAACAGATTGAGACATCTTGCAAAATGTAAGAGAAAAAACAACATATAAAGCAAAATTATCAATTTCCTTATATGGCAGTTTCAGGAATGGGAAAAACATGCAATAGCATAGCCCTCTGATAGAGAAAAAAGGCAAGAGGCACATAGGAATGGGGTTTAAATTATGAAAATATTTGGCGCCAAGAATGACGCACAAACAGAGACTTTTTTGGCGCTAACAACATCCAGAAATGACACACTTGCGTCATTGAAGACGCAACCTTGTGAAAGGACTCAGCGTTGACAAAGACGCCGTAAATGACGAATTTGCGTCATCAAACGTAACTTCGTACCAAAAAAATCTCGCACCAAAAATGATGCAATATAGTTTGTAATTTTGCGCCCTGACGAGCCTAATTCTGCCCGCGAATTTAAAGTGACAGTCAATTGCAAAAAGACTATACCCCAGGTAAGAAAAACATTTTCCTATAAAAATGCATTTCCCAGATATGAAACTGACAGTCTGCAAAAGGAAATATACTGAAACCTGAATCATGGCAAATATAAGTACAATACATATATTTAGAACTTTATATAAATACATAAAGTGCCAAACCATAGCTCAGAGTGTCTTAAGTAAATGAAACATACTTACCAAAGACACCCATCCACATATAGCAGATACTATACCAGTACTGAAATGGTTATCGGTAGAGGTAATGGAGTATGAGAGTATATCGTCGATCTGAAAAGGGAGGTAGGAGATGAATCTCTATACGACTGATAACAGAGAACCTATTAAATAGATCCCCGTGAGGAAAACCATTGCATTCAATAGGTGATACTCCCTTCACATCCCTCTGACATTCAATGTACTCTGAGAGGAATCGAGCTTCAAAATGCTGAGAAGCGCATATCAACGTAGAAATCTTTGCACAAACTTACTTCACCACCTCCATAGGATGCAAAGTTTGTAAAACTGAATTGTGGGTGTGGTGAGGGGTGTATTTATAGGCATTTTGAGGTTTGGGAAACTTTGCCACTCCTGGTAGGATTGTATATCTCATACGTCACTAGCTCATGGACTCTTGCCAATTACATGAAAGAAATGTGTTAAACTTCATATATAAAAGTGTATTAAACTTG
This sequence comes from Bombina bombina, assembly GCF_027579735.1. Classification (NCBI taxonomy): domain Eukaryota; kingdom Metazoa; phylum Chordata; class Amphibia; order Anura; family Bombinatoridae; genus Bombina; species Bombina bombina. Next base: position 420,631,947 of record NC_069503.1, on the reverse strand, counting down.
TGTTAAAAATTGCACGTGCAGAAAAAAGGGGAAAAGTGAATGTACACTTTATGAATGTAAACCTATTTGATTGCAAAATTGTAAAAATGTGAAGAAATCGAGACAAGTGAAAAAACAGGTAAAAAGGTAAAAAAAGATTAAAAAAAAAAAGGTAAAAAAGTTACTGAACGGTGATTAAATCCAAAGTCAATGGAAGTGAGTCAGTTTATCCCAATGTAGGTGAAAAACAACTTGGAGTGAAAAAATTGAAAAAATAAAAATAATTAAAAGTCAAACTTATTTCCTGGTGGTGAGAAATCCAGTGATGAGAATCTTGTTGGATCCTAGTGGTCTCTCTGTTGTCCACTTTGGTCCCAGATGCAGTGTCTGTAATGCGTACGCTGACAGATAGTGTTCCGGGAATCCAGTAGCACAACATCCTATTATCTCTAAATTCTTGTTACGCTGAGGGGCCGTCACAAAGAGTGTAACCAAACAGCGTGACCGACTGCTGCTGGAGACTAGCGCCCAGCAGATACTGAGAGATTCCAATAAGATAAAAAAAAAAGGTGAATGCTGAGTGCGCAAGACTAGAGGCAATTGCAAAACAAGCTGTTTGGTTACACTCTTTGTGACAATCTATGAGATATTATTGTTTGTTTAGGTATAAATCTAGCTATTTCTTGGACATTAACAGATGAAAAATAAAAGATTAGCTTTAGAGAAATATGCTTGTTCATGGACAGTAATGAAATGATATAAATAAAGTTGGAAAAAACAGAATATCCGTGACATCAATGACATCAATCTGTTCCAATCAGCCAATAGAATGCGAGCTCAATCCTATTGGCTGATTGGATCAGCCAATATGTTAGAAGCTCAATCCTATTGGCTGATTGCATCAGCCAATATTATTTTTTCACCTTTAATTCCGATTGGCTGATAGAATTCTATCAGTCAATCGGAATTCAAGGGACGCCATCTTGGATGATGTCATTTAAAGGAGCCTTCATTCTTCAAGAAGACGTTGATTGAAGAGGATGCTCCACGCCCGATGTCTTGAAGATGGAGCCGCTCCGTGCCGGATGGATAAAGATAGAAGATGCTGACTTGGATGAAGATTTCTGCCGCTTCGTTGAGGACTTCTCCCGGCTTTGTTGAGGACTTCTTGCCGATTGGATAAAGACATCTCCCGGCTTCGTTGAGGATGGATGTCAGGTCTTCAAAAACTGTAAGTGGATCTTCGGGGGTTAGTCTTAGGTTTTTTAAGGGTTTATTGGGTGGGTTTTATTTTTAGATTAGGGTTTGGGCGGAAAAAGAGCTAAATGCCCTTTTAAGGGCAATGCCCATACAAATGCGCTTTACAGGGCAATGGGGAGCTTAGTTTTTTTTTTAGTTAGGTTTTTATTTGGGGGGTTGGTTGTGTGGGTGGTGGGTTTTACTGTTGGGGGGTAGTTTGTATTTTTTTTTACAGGTAAAAGAGTTGATTTCTTTGGGGAAATGCCCCGCAAAAGGCCCTTTTAAGGGCTATTGGTAGTTTAGGCTAGGTTTTTTTTATTTTGGGGGTCTTTTTTATTTTGATAGGGCTATTAGATTTGGTGTAATTAGTTTAAATATCTGATAATTTATTTTTTATTTTGTGTAATTTAGTGTTTTTTTGTTTGTAATTTAGTTAATTGTATTTAATTAATTTAATTTATTTAGTTGTAGTGTAAGGTTAGGTGTTAGTGTAAGACAGGTTAGGTTTTATTTTACAGGTAAATTTGTATTTATTTTAGCTAGGTAGTTAGTAAATAGTTAATAACTAATTACTAACTATTCTACCTAGTTAAAATAAATACAAACTTGTCTGTGAAATAAAAATAAAACCTAAGATAGCTACAATGTAACTATTAGTTATATTGTAGCTAGCTTAGGGTTTATTTTATAGGTAAGTATTTAGTTTGAAATAGGAATTATTTAGTTAATGATAGGAATTTTTAATTAGATTTATTTTAATTATATTAAAGTTAATGGGTGTTAGGGTTAGACTTAGGGTTAGGTTTAGGGGTTAATAACTATAGTATAGTGGCGGCGACGTTGGGGGTGGCAGATTAGGGGTTAATAACTGTAATGTAGGTGGCGGCGACATTGGGGGCGGCAGATTAGGGGTTAATAAGTGTAGGTAGGTGGCGGCGATGTCGGGGGCGGCAGATTAGTGGTTAATAACTGTAATGTAGGTGGCGGCGACATTGGGGGGCAGATTAGGGGTTAATAACTGTAATGTAGGTTGCGGCATTGTTAGGGACAGCAGATTAGGGGTTAATAATATTTAACTAGTGTTTGCGATGCGGGAGTGCGGCAGTTTAGGGGTTGAGTTGATATGTTTATTCTAGTGATGGCGATGTCGGGAGCGGCAGATTAGGGGTTAAAAAATTTATTTTAGTGTTTGCGATGCGGGAGGGCCTTGGTTTAGGGGTTAATAGGTAGTTTATGGGTGTTAGTGTACTTTTTAGCACTTTAGGTATGAGTTTTGTGCTACAGCTTTGTAGCACAAAACCCATAACTACTGACTTTCAGTTTATGGTATGGATCTTGACGGTATGGGCTGTACCGCTCACTTTTTGGCCGGATAGGCAAACTCGTAATACCTGCGCTATGGAAGTCCCATTGAAAAATGACTTTTTGAAAGCTGTGGTAGTTACGTTGCGTTACTGCCAAAAAAGTGTGCGGTGCAGAAATACCTGCAAGACTCTTAATACCAGCGGTAGTGAAAAAGAGCCTTAACGCTGCTTTTTCACTCATACCGCAAAACTCGTAATCCAGCCGACTGTTATTAAGGACTAAATTACTATGCACTTTTCCTACATTTGGACTTTGGAGTATATTCTGCTACATGCTGCACAGTGATTGCTTAAATTGTGCAAGAGCTAATTTATTATCTGTCTCTAACTACTACAGTAAAGAATAAGACTTGAGAAGCCCATCGTTCAAAAGGCTACTTTACTGCAAAACTGTGCATACTTTTTCTAACAAAATTACAGTTTTAAATGTTGTTAAAACATTTATTTGTACGTAAATCTTTGCAATACAGTGATTAATTTCTGATACAATTTATTGTCCTTTTATTTAGTGCATATTGCTGCTTGATGAACATATTTATAGACACTTATGCAAATGAAAAGTGCAAGTACGAAAGTAAAATGTATACAAACAAAGCAAAACATTTAGGGCGAGATTACTAGTGGAGCTCTAATTGATCTCGCACTCGTAAACTGGCAATCTCGCCCATTTACGGGCGCGCGATAAATAACCAGCCGTTTCAAGTCGCAGGTTATTGCTACCTGGAGCTTGTGGTAGCAATTATCCAGAGGTTTTTCTTAAACTACACTAAGCAATTTTTAGGGGTTAAAGTGAGTGGTTCTGGGATGTTTGAAACAAAACGACACTGAAAATTACCTTTACATATGTGTGTTCCCTGTAAATATATATGTATATGCTTATATACATATATTTGTATGTCTTAATATGTGTATATATTCATATTCTGTACATATATATTTAAATCTGCTGTCCATCGCTGCACGACTTACCCCCTTTGGTGCGCTAAATTATTATGCTGTGTCTCTCCTTTTGGACCCTAAGGAAGCTTATGGTGAGCTCAAAGCTTCCTTGCAATGTAACTCTTCATTGCGGGCATCTTCTAATACAATTGTGTGCGCTGGTATTACGAGTGGAGCACAAATATATTGCTCGCAAAAGCCCAATTTTGCGCTCCACTCGTAATCTGGACCATAATATGGAAAAAAATGAAATATCTATGGAAATATTAAAACCTAATACACTGTTGTTTGTCTTTTGATCTATAACCCTCTATTTGTACAATACAATTTAGCAAAATGTCATCTACAAATCTATATATATATAAAAATATTTTAAAATATATCAAATAAATTGATAATGTGTTATGTTTAGTCAAAAAACACAGTGGACAACTTGCTTTACATGATCTATGTTACAAATACTTCTGCCCAAATAATTAGTGTACCGTGTGTGTAAGAAGCAGAGAGCTCATCATGTACAGTATGATAAGGGAAATTCCTAGGGTATCTGTGCATATTTTAATGAGTCATCTGCATAGATAGACATATCCTCCTAAACCCTTGTAAAAATGCTTTGTTTTTGCATAAAAACAGACATTTTACATTATTTGTTCCTTCTAAAATTAGACTGAAAGAGAGATTAATACCCTAACACATAATATACATCTATAATATAATCACGTTTGTAGCGCGTCCATCGCCGCCGTCAGTTGCGCGCACAGCCAAAAAAATTTAGGCTGAGCACGCAGCCAAATGAAGCATTTAACCAAAAAACCTAACCGTTTGCACAAAATATTAACAAAAAAACCTAACCGCCGAAAATGAAGTATTTACCACAAAACACCTAACCGCCCGCACAAAATATTAACAAAAAAAAACTAACTGCCCGCACAAAATAATAACAAAAAACCTAACCGCCTGCACGAAGTATTAAAAAAAAAAACGCTTGCACAAAGTATTAACAAAAAAAAAACCCTAACTGCCCACACAAAGTATTAAAGGGACACTGTAATAAAAAAACAGCTTAGTTTAAATCGAACGTTTATAAATAAAACACTTTTAAATGCGCTTTCATTTCTAAATAATTACCGTTTTGCCGCAATTTCATTTAGATTTTTTATTAATTTCCAAACCCACTCCTTGGATACCGTTGCTGCTTGTCCAATCTGGGCTGACAACCCAGGTTGGAATCTGGCGGCACTTAGCCACGATGCGCATGAGCAAGCACTAGTAAAGTCATTGTAGATGTCACTCACTGGAAGTCTATGTTGAATTTAGGAGACCCGCTCAATAATTCCGGCATCAGGGAGGTAATATGCGCATGCAAGAATTGAACAATCCAAATGCGCATGCACAGGGTGACGATATTGATTTATATTCAGGAACTCGCCATCCTATTGGACATTGCTTTGGATCATGTACTGCCCATATTTGTGGGTTTGGTTTAGTGACGTTATTGCCGAAAACTAAAATTATATTTTATAACAATAAGAAGCATCGTTGGAGAACAAAATTAGGTAATTTAGCTTATATTTAATTATATTAGATACAATTTGTGTTCCATTTGTGTGCAAAAAAAAAAAAAAAAAAAAAAGGTTTGTAATCCTTTAACAAAAAACACCTAACCGCCCGCACAAAGTATTAAAGTGTCAGTAAACCTAAAAATAATGTTATATAATTCTGCACATAGTGCAGAATTATATAACATTATTTAAGTGCTATAGTTATAAATGCCTTTTTTCCCTTTTAATATTTAAAAAATATGCCGCTTTTACAGACCCGCTCTCTGCTCTCTGCTGAGCGGGTCTGTTTTTTTAGTCAGCGCATTGGGCCAGCTGTATAGTCACAGCCCGGCCCGACCGCGCCATAAGACTAAGTGAAGCTCGCTCCTGCTCTGTCTGACAGCAGAAGCGAGCTTCACTTAATGTTATGGCGCGGTCGGGCCGGGCTGTGACTATACAGCTGGCCCAATGCGCTGACTAAAAAAAACAGACCCGCTCAGCAGAGAGCAGAGAGCGGGTCTGTAAAAGCGGCATATTTTTTAAAAATATTAAAAGGGAAAAAAGGCATTTATAACTATAGCACTAAAATAATGTTATATAATTCTGCACTATGTGCAGAATTATATAACATTATTTTTTAGGTTTACTGTCCCTTTAACAACAAAAAAACTAACCGCCCGCACAAAGTATTTACAAAAAAAAACATAAAAACCTAAATATTTTGGATAATTATGTTTATTTTGTTCTGTAATTTTATATATTTTTTTAATCTTTTGAAGGTTAGGTTTTTAAATCAGAATCGACCAATGCTTCTCAACAATCTTTTCTACAATGTGTCTATTTACACTGTATTCTGTAATAAAAGGAATGGAGAGTGATTAATTGTCAGAGTTCATCTTATTGTTCTTACATTTATATTTCAAGAGATCTTTACGATCTTTGCGCCTGACCTCCTCTATATCTCTCTCAAGACTATCCTCTTCATAGCCTCTTTCTAAAAATCTTTTCTTCAATATTGTAGCTTGCTCTTCCCATTTTGTTGGATTCGAGCAGTTCTTTCTCAATCTGAGGAGTTGTCCTTTTGCTATATTGGACTTCCAGTTTTTGTGATGGCAACTGTCTTGGTGAATATAATTATTGCAATCTACTTCTTTGAAGAACGTAGATGTTTCTAATTGCCCAATTATGACCTCAATTTCTTTGGTGTTATGTTCTTATGTGAACTTCAGGTTATGACTATTATTGTTCATAACCTGTATGGTGTATTCGAAATCCTCTATATTATGAGGATGTTGTCTATGTATCTGTGGTACAGGACCAGGTCCGCGCTAGCTGGGCACGAGTCCCAGAATATGAGTTCCCATCGTCCCATGTATGAATTTGCATAGCTAGGCGCGAACCTGGTCCCCATAGCTGTACCATATATCTGTAATAGACCACGTTATTATTATTAATCAGGTCATTTGATCACTCACTATTTTTTGAGTAAGGATTCTTCTAAGACTCACTATCCACAAGTTTTTTTTTATATATTGGACTAAGGGACAAATCTGACATCATCTTACCAGACAGGTTTAATGCTTAATTAGTCATACAATTTACATCACTACCTCAACTATATATTTTATCACTACCTCAATTATATGTTCTATATGTTTTAAACGTGTTATATGTTTTAAACGTGTTATATTGTTAACAACATGGATCCATGATTGATTTTATATTTTGTGAATATTTTGTGAATATTGGTATTATACATCTGTTAGTTTTAAATCTATAAATAAATGTTTTATTGTGAATATATATTGTGAACACATAATCCTTTGCCTTCCTATAGGCGCTCCTTAGACCTCCCTCTCTTTGACTCACACTAGGATAAACTAGGTATCCACATCCTAAGGAGCTATAAGGGTTTTTATGGTGAGGGCGCTGTGAGATATATGTTTCCATTCTCATTGTGTCGTGTATTACACTCTCATTTGGTAGTGCACCCTTGGTGGTGCAGAAGAGACAAGCTGGAATCAAACAGTCACCCAGCAGGCTGATCTCCGGTATTAATACAGCAATCTGTGAATGGTATGGAGAAAGCAAACAAACACGCCAATATGGCCTAGTACTATATAGCAGTGAGAAATAAAGTATCAGTACAAATTGCACTCACATTTGGTGGAGCACCTCTCTTGGTGCATTAGAAGCAGGCTGGAATTTCACAGTCACCCAGCAGACTGACCTCCGGTGTGGTAGGGAAAAATCAAAAGGATCAGGATGCAAGATACAACAGTCCACAAAATGGTGGTTGCATAAATCAGAATGCAGGTATAAGTGTAAAATGTATGGTAGCAAGTGGTAAGTCTAAAAACTTACTTTAATAAAATACATAAAAACAAGCAACGTGTTTCTCAGCCAACTGGTGGCTGTTTCATCAGACGTAATACAATTAATACAAAACACTTGCTATATATACACCATACAATAAATCTTGTGCAATAAACAACACTTGATGTGGGTGTTAACCAATTAGGTATGTCATGGTAACTGTAGTAAACAGTAAACAATACAAAACACAATATAGCATGGTTAGTGCAGCATAATAAATACATAATATAAATTGACACTATAAAGTATTTGTAGTTTAATTGAGCACAACATCACATTCTGTATAATAACACCCCATATAGAGTTCCAGAGCGAGGTTGTTGATAGCTAAAAACACCCCACATAATAGTAAATGCAGATAAAGTTGGCAAGGAGTATTAACCTGTTTGTATATGTTTGGATAAAAATGGAGCAAAGCTTGTCATATTCAGAGGTATATATGTTTAAACTGAAGAGTAAAAAAATATGCTATTTACTTGCAAGACCTCCGTATCAGAATGTATTTTGAAAGAGATCTATTATACAAAATTTTTGCCAAAAAATATATAGTGAATATTCGGCACCAAAATTGATAAATGCAATTACCGTTTTAAAGATCTGATGATCTTAAGACTGTTACAGAGCACGGCGGTTTGATAAAGATGCAGAGTAGGAACTGTGTAGCCTCTTGGTTCACATAGGTTAAAACGGTCACATATTGTCAAAAGTGTGGTCAGGCCCACCCCTTTCTGTGACGTAATAGGCGTCCTCCATTGGTTAGGAATAATGGGAGGGGAATGGGAGCGTAATGTTCAACTCAGAGTGATTCACATTGGCAAGATAAGAATATAGTTGTCTGCATTGGAAACAGAAACCTCCCTCCTTGTGACGTAATGTGTCACATATGAGTGCATAGGGAGAAACTACGGAGCGATCCCCAAATGAAGTGTGTCAGATTCAAATAATAATATGTATAGTATCTATGTGAGGTGTCTTAACATACATGTCATATATCATAAATATGACCGTATATTCTGCAATAAAGAAGAAAGAATGTCAAAGGATAACAAGAAAATAAAGCAAATTTGATAATAGAAGTAAATTGAAAAGTTGTTTAAAATTGTATGTTTTATCTATTTGTTGTACTGAAATTTGAGTTTTTTTATATTTTGTGTACATTTTTTCTGTTTGTATCTTAATAAAGAAACCAGAAAAAAAAATATGGATGGTCACTAAAACTATGCTAAAGTAACAAATCTAATGGTGGCCTAAGACTTTTGCACAGTACTATAATATATATATATATATATATATATATATATATATATATATATATATATATATATATATATATATATATATATATATATATATATAAATAATAGCAAAAACTAGCACTCACTGGACTTTTTCAAACACCAAAAGGTTTAATGTCACATTTCGGAAACGTCACATTAAACCTTTTGGTGTTTGAAAAAGTCCAGTGAGTGCTAGTTTTTGCTATTATTATCCATTACCCACTAGCACCCTGGCTGCTGAACCGTGGAAGTGAGAGTGCTCATCTTGGTACTATATATATATATATATATACATGTGTTGATTCATGGAAGAGTGAATCCTAGTAAGAGTCCATAGCATTCACAATTACCCTGTATATGTTGTATGTTTTCCTATGCTATACTTTGTTTAACAAAGGCCAATTGATCTCCAGGAGCCCTGGGTAGACTGCCAAGGAACTGACAAGTCTGCAATACACATTTCCAGGAGTCACATTTACTTTGAAGCATTGTTTTCAAATGTTTTTCAGCTGAGGTAGACACTGAATATTATATAAAGCTTTTAAAATGCTTTTACATGGAGAGACACAGGGCTATTTATTCAAGTTTTTACTGTTTAGGCTAAACAATAGTATTGCTATGTTAGCACGTGATACCTGAGAGTTATATACAAAAGGAACCAATCACAATCATATGCCAATTGTTATACAGCAAGAGAGCTATAAGACCAATTTAGGACTAGATCATATGCTAATTTTATAAATGTGCACCAAATGCCCCCAAAATACTGCGTAGTGTATTTTATAATAAAATAAAGATACCAGAATCTTTATTTTTTAATAAAATTACTGCACTAGGCAGTATTTTGGGGCTAAAGTTCCCTGTAAATATATATGAATATGCTGATATATATATATTTATGTGTTAATATATGTATATACACATATTAACACAAAAATATATATGTATATACATATATATATCCTTAGAAAAAGATTAAGCAATCCTCTTTGCTGGTAAAAGTATATTCACTTTATCTGTTGAAAAAAATTATTCACATAGTGCAAGACAAATGCGGCCTTACGTGTTTCGGCTAAACAGTTGTGCCATAATCATAGACCCCTATGATTACGGTACAACTGTTTAGCCGAAACGCGTAAGCCCGCATTTGTCTTGCACTATGTGAATAATTTTTTTCAACAAATAAAGTGAATATACTTTTACCAGCAAAGAGGATCGCTTCATGTTTTTCTAAGGATAGCTTTCAAACAAGCAGGGAGGAGCTTGGTCTATGGATCCTAGCTGTAAGACCTAGACGACACAGGACTGCTGAGGTGCTGAGGCTTTGGGAAATAGTTCTACAAGGGATTCCCCAAGCAGCAGTTGAGACGGACAGCAAGGAGTAAAGCCAGCAGCTGGGGCCTAAGCCGTACACAGTTTTCACAGCGTCTGTAAACGCTGAAGTGGAAGTCTGGTGCCACAATATCAATCTTGAGCACGCAGGACACGATCCACCCCCAGATAGGAGCCGGAAAGGCATTTAACAGGGGAGTGCGCTCAGAATCTATTTTGGTTAGAGAGATAGTAGTCGGCTGATGCTTATCTATAATATAGCTAATGTGTGTGTGCCCACATATGCTGCTTCTGGCCTACGTGGGACATTAATTGTCTTTTTTGTCTGGTCAAATCCTGAACTATATCCTTATACTGTGATTATATGCAGGTATTGAGCTCTGATTGTGGACACTGTGTGTTCTATCAATTACATATATATATATATATATATACAGTATATATATATATATTTTAGAAAATTGGTGTAAATGCACTCTCACCAACTCTTGCAACTTGTCAGGGTGCTATGAAGGTAATTACAGAAATGTAGAAAAGAAGCATTCACTGAACTTACTCCAACAGTGACAAAAGTTTAACGGAATATAGTGACGTTTCGGGACAGCAACAGTCCCTTCCTCTGACCAATTAACAATGTGTGAAAACAGCCTTTAAAAAGGCTCCAGATAACCCTCCCCACATGATTGACCAATCACGGCCAAAAGTTCAACACACCCCTCATAGTGACCAATGGCAATCCACAATAGATAGCAAAATACTCATATAGTGAAAATTTGTATAACAAACATACGTAGAATAAAGTTAAAATAGGACCCTGAATTGTCAATACAAAGGGGCAATCAAACTCCAATCGGGTGCAAAGATAGGCAGGTAAAACGTTAAATAACTTAAGAGTGATAAACCAACAAAATTGGTGATCGTAATTCCACCAATCAGCAACTACCTAACACTCACAGATCAACACGTCATCCCAGTGTAACCGTAGCTCACGCCCCTTGTCACTAGGGACGCCCAAAGAGATCGCAAAACCAAACACGAGAATGAAAAATGAGACACACCCAACGCTCACTCAGAGCGCCTCACAGACAAATCATCTTAACCTGTACACAAACCACAATCACAAATTCAATATTCGGTCCCCACCTTAGTCGGCAAAGATGTTGCCTATTCACACATTGTTGTCAAACCTAATATACTACAGAGACCCAAATAGATACCATAGAGAATCTTATTGCGATTAACTTACAAATCTCGTACAGCAAACGATCAACTTGTGAGGCTTAGCACACATCGCTAAAGTAAACAAAGTGGAGGATGTTCAACCAATCAAGAAGCCTAAAAGGGACAAGCCTGCCCACATCTAGGCGTGTCAGAGCTCTGCAATGATTTGATAGGCTATCTGCGCCCGAATGGGCGTAATAGACACCCCACAACCAGCTTTAACTTCGATGTACGCCTACCAGCTAAATAAACCTAATGGCGATATTTAGCCAATACAAGACACAAGTTGTAAGAGGCGTATGAGTGTCATTACATCATAGGTTGCTCACCAGTAGTAGGCGTGTTCAGCTCAAAAAGTAAACAAACCATAAATGTGCATTAGCACCTACACATACAACCCAAATAAAAAAATAACTCCTAAAGGAGCAGTCTATGCTAGAAAACAAAAAACAAAAACTAAAACAAAAAACATACCCAGGACATTATCTTAATGAGTTCCAAATATATCCTCAAAGTAGATTACAAGTTGTACTCCTGTTAATTAGTGTAAATTAATAAATATCAAATTCAGAGTAAAACCCTGACAAAATAACAAAGGCATAAAGAAGTTATAGAAAAATGTGAAGAAAAATCACCTCAACAGTAACTATCATTGAGAATTTACATAACTAGTCTCGTCCCAAATAACTGCTATAATAGCAGTAGCGAACACCACAAATATTACATGTATGTAATAAGAGTTAAATCCATATTAACTCAAACACAATATGATTCTGTCATAAAGCATGATCACCAAGAATATCCAGTGATATTGAGATAAAGGTCACAAAGAACATATTACCAAACTTAGGGGAGAAATATCAGTCAATCCCTGCCCATTCCATTGAACCAAATATGGAGTGAGAAAAGCCCCAGATCGACAACACAGGGTACCAATCAACATAAAAATACAGTGATGAGTGAGTTATTCTTTTATTTGGGTTGTATGTGTAGGTGCTAATGCACATTTACGGTTTGTTTACTTTTTGAGCTGAACACGCCTACTACTGGTGAGCAACCTATGATGTAATGACACTGATACGCCTCTTACAACTTTTGTCTCGTATTGGCTAAATATCGCCATTAGGTTTATTTAGCTGGTAGGAGTACATCGAAGTTAAAGCTGGTTGTGGCGGTGTCTATTACGCCCATTCGGGCGCAGATAGCCTATGAAATCATTGCAGAGCTCTGACACGCCTAGATGTGGGCAGGCTTGTCCCTTTTATGCTTCTTGATTGGTTGAACATCGCCACTTTGTTTACTTTAGCGATGTGTGCTAAGCCTCACAAGTTGATCGTTTGCTGTACGAGATTTGTAAGTTAATCACAATAAGATTCTCTATGGTATCTATTTGGGTCTCTGTAGTATATTAGGTTTGACAACAATGTGTGAATGGGCGACATCTTTGCCGACTAAGGTGGGGACCGAATATTGAATTTGTGATTGTGGTTTGTGTACAGGTCAAGATGATTTGTCTGTGGGGCGCTCTGAGTGAGCGTTTGGTGTGTCTCATTTTTCATTCTCGTGTTTGGTTTTGCGATCTCTTTGGGCGTCCCTAGTGACAAGGGGCGTGAGCTACGGTTACCCTGGATGACGTGTTGATCTGTGAGTGTTAGGTAGTTGCTGATTGGTGGAATTACGATCACCAATTTTGTTGGTTTACCACTCTTAAGTTATTTAACGTTTTACCTGCCTATCTTTGCACCCGATTGGAGTTTGATTGCCCCTTTGTATTGACGATTCAGGGTCCTATTTTAACTTTATTCTATGTATGTTTGTTATACACATTTTCACTATATGAGTATTTTGCTATCTATTGTGGATTGCCATTGGTCACTATGAGGGGTGTGTTGAACTTTTGGCCGTGATTGGTCAATCATGTGGGGAGGGTTACTTTGAGGATATATTTGGAACTCATTAACCCCTTAACGACACGCGTCGTACAGGGTACGTCGCACACAACCTGGTCTTTAAAGACCAGCGACGTACCCTGTACGACGTTGGGGTTGAAAGCGGCTGGAAGCGATCCTGATCGCTTCCAGCCGCTTTCCGGTTATTGCAGTGATGCCTCGATATCGAGGCATCACTGCAATAACATTTTACCCCATCCGATGCAGAGAGAGCCACTCTGTGGCCCTCTCTGCACCGGACATCGATGGCCCGCAATCGTTGGTGGGTGGGAGCCGACGTGGGAGGCGGGTGGGCGGCCATCGGTGCATGTCGTAATGCAGCGGTGGGCGGGATCGTGGGCGGGCTCGCTGGGGGCGCGCACGGACGCGCGCGTGTGCACGCAGGGAGGCGGGCGGGCGCGTGCACGGGGAGGGAGCGGGTGGGAACCATTACACTATGAAACAGTTTGTTAAAATATAGAGGCAGAGAGGGGGAATAAAAATTTATTTTAAACAATCGAAGTGATCTGGGAGGGGGTGGGGGTTTTATTCTTTGGAGGGGGGAAGCTACACTACAGAAAAGTGGGGAAAAAAATAAAAAAATATATATTTTTTTGTAAACTGGGTACTGGCAGACAGCTGCCAGTACCCAAGATGGCTCCCAATAATGTAGAAGGGGAGGGTTAGAGAGCTGTTTGGGGGGGATCAGGGAGGTTTGGGGCTAAGGGGTATTCTACACAGCAGCATATGTAAATATGCTAAAAAAAAATAATTAAAAAAAAAGATACCTTTTATTTTAGTACTGGCAGACTTTCTGCCAGTACTTAAGATGGCGGGGACAATTGTGGGGTGGGGGAGGGAAGAGAGCTGTTTGGGAGGGATCAGGGGGTCTGCTGTGTTAGGTGGGAGGCTGATCTCTACACTAAAGCTAACATTAACCCTGCAAGTTCCCTACAAGATCCCTAATTAACCCCTTCACTGCTAGACATAATACACGTGTGATGTGCAGCGGCATTTAGCAGCCTTCTAATTACCAAAAAGCATCGCCAAAACCATATATGTCTGCTATTTCTGAACAAAGGGGATCCCAGAGAAGCATTAACAACCATTTGTGCCATAATTGCACAAGCTGTTTGTAAATAATTTCAGTGAGAAACCTAAAATTGCGAAAAAATTTACGTTTTTTAAAATTTGATCGCATTTGGCGGTGAAATGGTGGCATTAAATATACCAAAATGGGTCTAGATCAATACTTTGGGTTGTCTACTACACTACACTAAAGCTAAAATTAACTCTACAAGCTCCCTACATGCTCCCTAATTAACCCCTTCACTGCTGGGCATAAAACACGTGTGGTGCGCAGTGGCATTTAGCAGCCTTCTAATTACCAAAAAGCAACACCAAAGCCATATAAGTCTGCTATTTCTGAACAAAGGGGATCCCAGAGAAGCATTTACAACCATTTATGCCATAATTGCACAAGTTGTTTGTAAATAATTTCTGTGAGAAACCTAAAGTTTGTGAAAAAATTTGTGAAAAATTGAACAATTTTTTTTATTTGATCGCATTGGCGGTGAAATGGTGGCATGAAATATACCAACATGGGCCTAGATCAATACTTTGGAATGTCTTCTAAAAAAATATATACATGTTAAGGGATATTCAGGTATTCCTGACAGATATCAGGGTTCCAATGTAACTAGCGCTCATTTTGAAAAAAAGTGGCTTTGAAATAGCAAAGTGCTACTTGTATTTATTGCCCTATAACTTGCAAAAAAAGCAAAGAACGTGTTAACATTGGGTATTTCTAAACTCAGGACAAAATTTAGAAACTATTTAGCATGGTTGTTTTTTGGTGGTTGTAGATGTGTAACAGATTTTGGGGGTCAAAGTTAGAAAAAGTGTGTTTTTTTCCATTTTTTCCTCATATTTTATAATTTGTTTAATAATAAATTATAAGATATGATGAAAATAATGGTATCTTTAGAAAGTCCATTTAGTGGCGAGAAAAACGGTATATAATATGTGTGGGTACAGTAAATGAGTAAGAGGAAAATTACAGCTAAACACAAACACCGCAGAAATGTAAAAATAGCCCTGGTCTTTAAGGGAAAGAAATTGAAAAATGGCCTTGGTCCTTAAGGGGTTAAGATAATGTCCTGGGTATGTTTTTTGTTTTAGTTTTTGTTTTTTGTTTTCTAGCATAGACTGCTCCTTTAGGAGTTATTTTTTTATTTGGGTTGTATGTGTAGGTGCTAATGCACATTTATGGTTTGTTTACTTTTTGAGCTGAACACGCCTACTACTGGTGAGCAACCTATGATGTAATGACACTCATACGCCTCTTACAACTTGTGTCTCGTATTGGCTAAATATCGCCATTAGGTTTATTTAGCTGGTAGGCGTACATCGAAGTTAAAGCTGGTTGTGGGGGTGTCTATTACGCCCATTCGGGCGCAGATAGCCTATCAAATCATTGCAGAGCTCTGACACGCCTAGATGTGGGCAGGCTTGTCCCTTTTAGGCTTCTTGATTGGTTGAACATCCTCCACTTTGTTTACTTTAGCGATGTGTGCTAAACCTCACAAGTTGATCGTTTGCTGTACGAGATTTGTAAGTTAATCGCAATAAGATTCTCTATGGTATCTATTTGGGTCTCTGTAGTATATTAGGTTTGACAAAAATGTGTGAATGGGCGACATCTTTGCCGACTAAGGTGGGGACCGAATATTGAATTTGTGATTGTGGTTTGTGTACAGGTCAAGATGATTTGTCTGTGGGGCGCTCTGAGTGAGCGTTTGATGTGTCTCATTTTTCATTCTCGTGTTTGGTTTTGCGATCTCTTTGGGCGTCCCTAGTGACAAGGGGCGTGAGCTACGGTTACCCTGGATGACGTGTTGATCCGTGAGTGTTAGGTAGTTGCTGATTGGTGGAATTACGATCACCAATTTTGTTGGTTTACCACTCTTAAGTTATTTAACGTTTTACCTGCCTATCTTTGCACCCGATTGGAGTTTGATTGCCCCTTTGTATTGACGATTCAGGGTCCTATTTTAACTTTATTCTATGTATGTTTGTTATACACATTTTCACTATATGAGTATTTTGCTATCTATTGTGGATTGCCATTGGTCACTATGAGGGGTGTGTTGAACTTTTGGCCGTGATTGGTCAATCATGTGGGGAGGGTTATCTGGAGCCTTTTTAAAGGCTGTTTTCACACATTGTTAATTGGTCAGAGAAAGGGACTGTTGCTGTCCCGAAAT
The DNA here is from genome assembly GCF_027579735.1 of Bombina bombina. Taxonomy (NCBI): domain Eukaryota; kingdom Metazoa; phylum Chordata; class Amphibia; order Anura; family Bombinatoridae; genus Bombina; species Bombina bombina. The sequence goes on along the minus strand of NC_069503.1, from coordinate 420,615,485 downwards.
GTCACTATATTCCATTAAACTTTTGTCACTGTTGGAGTAAGTTCAGTGAGTGCTTCTTTTCTACATTTCTCTATATATATGTATACGTATATATATATATATATATATATATATATATATATATATTTATTTAACATTGCTGCCATTGGTGTGCTACTTACCCCCTTTGCTGCACTGAAGGTCTGATGCCAGCATCAGAATGAGGCTCCCATAGGAGCCTATGGAAACCCGCTCTTGCGAGTGCAATGCTTCCAAGCAATGCGAACGCAACCTGTATTGCACAGTGGAGCGCAAATATTGCTTTAATGAAAGCAATATTTAGCACTCCACTTGTAATCTGGCCCTTAATATGTTTACCAACCTACCTTATATGGATGGGCATCTGGAGGAAAAGGGGACAACCCCCCATTTAATATTTACTCTTGGCGGCAAAATTATCAAAAGTCTGTCGGACCTGATCCGACAGTGCGGATCAGGTCCGACAGACATCACTGAATGCGGAAAGCAATACGCTCTCCGTATTCAGCATTGCACCAGCAGCTCACAAGAGCTTCTGGTGCAACACCGCCCCCTGCAGATTCGCCGCCAATCGGCCGCCAGCAGGGGGATGTCAATCAACCCGATCGGGTTGAATTCCGGTGATTCCTGTCCGCCTCATCAGAGCAGGCGGACAGGGTTATGGAGCAGCAGTCTTTAGACCGCTGCTTCATAACTGCTGTTTCTGGCGAGCCTGCAAGCTCGCCAGAAACACGGACCGTCAAGCTCCATTCGGAGCTTGATAGATAGGCCCCTTTATATATACTAGTATAAGCCCCCCACCAGAGTCACTTTTTTATACCTGTGAGCCACCATTTATAAAATGATGCCCAATGAGTCCAAAAAGCAACTCTCTCCTGCTGTACATGATGTCACTATAATATTTTGTTAAGGCTATTTTTTTTATATATATTTTACTCCCCCCCTGAAGAATGTCTGTGACCACCCATACAGTACTTATTTGTATACTTTGTGTCAATAGTTTACTATGTAAATACACTTGAATCTATAAGGCATGATGTATGTAATAAGTATAAGAACAAGTAATAGGGTAGTTAGTAAAAAAATATATTTTGCTATAGAGTCATTTCTATCAACCAATATGCAAGGAGTCTGTAGGTATTTACTTACTAGTTTCAGTTTAAATCCAAACAATAGTTACTTAAAGGAACAGTGAGGTCAAAATAAAACTTTCATGTTTCAGACAGAGCACACAATTTTAAACTTTCCAATTTACTTCTATTATATGATTTGCTTTGTTCTCTCGATATCCTTGAAGAGTAAAGTTAGGTAGGCTGACAAGAGCTTAGGGGCGTGCACATGTCTTTAGCAGTCTATCAGGTCGATTTATAAAGCAGTCAACACGCTCACATTTAAAAACCTCAGACTATGGGGTATTTTATTCAACAAATTACAAGAAAGGCTAGGCCAGCCTATTCTTGAAAAAGACTACATGCATAGCACTCACGGGGTTGCATGACCATGATAACATCCAAAGAGGAAATACTATGTAGATAGTCAGATACAAGATGTGCAGACTTGACTAGGATTGACAACTTAGAAAATTAAAAATTAACTTTTATTAAGAGCGTGATCAAAATTGGAAAACACACATTAAAAACACACTTAGGAGCCTATAGATATATGAAATGACTGTAGATTAATAATTAGGGGCTGGATATAGCAGGATATAAACCCCTCTCTTAACAGTATAATATGTGATTGGCACTCCAAGCAAGAAATGCCTAATAATGTTATAAGATAAAGTGAGTTATTATCTTGCTAGCGATATGGGACTTTTTAACTTGTTCACCTCAAAGGTGATGGTTAGTACATGAAGGGTTCATTTATGAAGTGTAGGATAATATGCAGACCGTGAGTCTATGTTTCAACCCAATTCTACGTGTAATTGGATATACAATGTTTGAAGTAAATATACGTTTCTTAAAGTATACTGTAAGGTATCACTGTACCAGTTTATATCCGTAACGTATTAAACAACCCACTGTTATTATTCACTTAGGCCTAGATTTAGAGTTTGGCGGTAGCTGTGAAAACCAGCGTTAGAGGCTCCTAACGCTGATTTTAGGCTACCGCCGGTATTTGGAGTCAGTCAGGAAAGGGTCTAACGCTCACTTTTCAGCCACGACTTTTCCATACCGCAGATCCCCTTACGTCAATTGCGTATCCTATCTTTTCAATGGGATCTTTCTAACTCTGGTATTTAGAGTCGTGGCTGAAGTGAGCGTTAGAATTCTAACGACAAAACTCCAGCCGCAGAAAAAAGTCAGTAGTTAAGAGCTTTCTGGGCTAACGCCGGTTTATAAAGCTCTTAACTACTGTGCTCTAAAGTACACTAACACCCATAAACTACCTATGTACCCCTAAACCGAGGTCCCCCCCACATCGCCGCCACTCAATTAATTTTTTTTAACCCCTAATCTGCCGACCGCCACCTACGTTATACTTATGTACCCCTAATCTGCTGCCCCTAACACCGCCGACCCCTATATTATATTTATTAACCCCTAACCTGCCCCCCACAATGTCGCCGCCAGCTACCTACAATAATTAACCCCTAATCTGCCGACCGCAAAGAGCCGCCACCTACATTATAGCTAGGTACCCCTAATCTGCTGCCCCTAACACCGCTGACCCCTATATTATATTTATTAACCCCTAATCTGCCCCCCTCAACGTCGCCTCCACCTGCCTACACTTATTAACCCCTAATCTGCCGAGCGGATCTTACCGCTACTATTTTAAAGTTATTAACCCCTAATCCGCCTCACTCCCGCCTCAATAACCCTATAATAAATAGTATTAACCCCTAATCTGCCCTCCCTAACATCGCCGACACCTAACTTCAATTATTAACCCCTAATCTGCCGACCGAATCTCGCCGCTATTCTAATAAATGGATTAACCCCTAAAGCTAAGTCTAACCCTAACACTAACACCCCCCTAAGTTAAATATAATTTAAATCTAACTAAATAAATTAACTCTTATTAAATAAATTATTCCTATTTAAAGCTAAATACTTACCTGTAAAATAAACCCTAATATAGCTACAATATAAATTATAATTATATTATAGCTATTTTAGGATTTATATTTATTTTACAGGTAACTTTGTATTTATTTTAACCAGGTACAATAGCTATTAAATAGTTAAGAACTATTTAATAGCTAAAATAGTTAAAATAATTACAAAATTACCTGTAAAATAAATCCTAACCTAAGTTACAATTAAACCTAACACTACACTATCAATAAATTAATTAAATAAAATATCTACAATTACCTACAATTAAACCTAACACTACACTATCAATAAATTAATTAAATACAATACCTATAAATAAATACAATTAAATAAACTAACTAAAGTACAAAAAATAAAAAAGAACTAAGTTACAAAAAATAAAAAAATATTTACAAACATCAGAAAAATATTACAACAATTTTAAACTAATTAAACCTACTCTAAGCCCCCTAATAAAATAACAAAGACCCCCAAAATAAAAAAATGCCCTACCCTATTCTAAATTACTAAAGTTCAAAGCTCTTTTACCTTACCAGCCCTGAACAGGGCCCTTTGCGGGGCATGCCCCAAAGAATTCAGCTCTTTTGCCTGTAAAAAAACCCATACAATACCCCCCCCAACATTACAAACCACCACCCACATACCCCTAATCTAACCCAAACCCCCCTTAAATAAACCTAACACTAAGCCCCTGAAGCTCTTCCTACCTTGTCTTCACCATGCCAGGTATCACCGATCGTTCCAGGCTCCGAAATCTTCATCTAAGCCCAAGCGGGGGCTAGACATCCATCATCCGATGGCTGAAGAAGTCCAGAAGAGGCTCCAAAGTCTTCTTCCAAGCGGCATCTTCTATCTTCATCCGATGAGGACCGGCTCCATCTTGAAGACCTCCACCGCGGACCCATCTTCTTCTTCCGACGACTTCCCGACGAATGACGGTTCCTTTAAGGGACGTCATCCAAGATGGCGTCCCTCGAATTCCGATTGGCTGATAGGATTCTATCAGCCAATCGGAATTAAGGTAGGAAAATTCTAATTGGCTGATGGAATCAGCCAATCAGAATCAAGTTCAATCCGATTGGCTGATCCGATCAGCCAATCAGATTGAGCTCACATTCTATTGGCTGATCGGAACAGCCAATAGAATGTGAGCTCAATCTGATTGGCTGATTGAATCAGCCAATCGGATTGAACTTGATTCTGATCAGAATTTTCCTACCTTAATTCCGAATGGCTTTAGGAAAAATCTGATTGGCTGATGGAATCAGCCAATCAGATTGAGCTCGCATTCTATTGGCTGTTCCGATCAGCCAATAGAATGCGAGCTCAATCTGATTGGCTGATTCCATCAGCCAATCAGATTTTTCCTACCTTAATTCCGATTGGCTGATAGAATCCTATCAGCCAATCGGAATTGAGGGGACGCCATCTTGGATGACGTCCCTTAAAGGGACAGTCAAGTCCAAAACAAACTTTCATGTTTCAAATAGGGCATGTAATTTTAAACAACTTTCCAATTTACTTTTATCACCAATTTTGCTTTGTTCTTTTGGTATTCTTACTTGAAAGCTAGACCTAGGAAGGCTCATATGATAATTGCTAAGCCCTTGAAGGCCACCTCTAATCACATGCTTTTGTATTTGCTTTTCACAGCAGGGGAGAGCTAGTTCAGGTAAACCCTATAGATAACATTGTGAGCATGCCTGTGGATTGTGGCAGACACTGCACTAATTGGCTAAAATGAAAGTCAATAGATAATAAATAAAATGTCATGTGATCAGGGGGCTGTCAGAAGATGTTTAGATACAAGGTAATCACAGAGGTAAAAAGTGTATTATTATAACTGTGTTGGTTATGCAAAACTGGGAAATGGGTAATAAAGGGATTATCTATCTTTTGAAACAACAAAAATTCTGGTCTTGACTGTCCCTTTAAAGGAGCCTTCATTCATCGTAGTCCGTCGGTTAAGAAGGAGGTTCCGCGTAGGCGGGAGGAAGATTCAAGACCCGGCTTGGAAGATGACATCGCCCGGATAGAAGACCTCCTCAGCGCCTCTTGGAAGATGACATCGGCCGGATCAAAGACTTCTTCAGCGCCGCCTGGATGATGACTTCATCGGATGGAAGATTTCTTCAGCGCCGCTTGGAGGATTAACTTCTTCTGCTCCGGATGTCCACTTCGGTTCCATCGCTGCTCGGCTGAGTGAAGACAAGGTAGGATGATCTTCAGGGGATTAGTGTTAGGTTTTTGTAAGGGGGGTTTGGGTTAGATTAGGGGTATGTGGGTGGTGGGTTTTAATGTTGGGGGGGGGTTGTATTTTTCTTTTACAGGCAAAAGAGCTGAACTTTTGGGGGCATGCCCCCACAAATGGCCCTTTTAAGGGCTGGTAAGGTAAAAGAGCTTTGAACTTTATTTAATTTAGAATAGGGTAGGGCATTTTTTTATTTTGGGGGGTTTGTTATTTTATTAGGGGGCTTAGATTAGGTGGAAGTAGCTTAAAATTGTTGTAATATTTTTAAAATGTTTGTAACTTATTTTTTTATTTTTTGTAACTTAGCTTTTTTTATTTTTTGTACTTTAGTTAGTTTTTGTAATTGTATTTAATTGTAGTTATTTGTAGGTAGTTTATTTAATTAATTTAATGATAGTGTAGTATTAGGTTTAATTGTAAATTAGGTTAGGATTTATTTTACAGGTAATTTTGTATTTCTTTTAGCTAGGTAGTTATTAAATAGTTAATAACTATTTAATAACTATTCTAACTAGCTAAAATAAATACAAAGTTACCTGTAAAATAAATATAAATCCTAAGATAGCTAGAATATAATTATTATTTATATTGTAGCTATCTTAGGGTTTATTTTACAGGTAAGTATTTAGTTTTAAATAGGAATAATTTATTAAAGTATAGTGTAGTGTTAGGTGTAATTATAACTTAGGTTAGGATTTATTTTACAGGTAAATTTCAGTTTATTTTAGCTAGGTAAGCTATTAAATAGTTAATAACTATTTAATAGCTATTGTACCTAGTTAAAATAAATTGAAAGGTACCTGTAAAATAAAAATAAATCCTAAGATAGCTAGAATATAATTATTATTTATATTGTAGCTATATTAGGGTTTATTTTAAAGGTAAGTATTTAGTTTTAAATAGGATTAATTTAGTTAATAATAAAAATATTATTTAGATTTATTTAATTAATATTTAAGTTAGGGGGGCGTTAGGGTTAGTGTTAGACTTAGGTTTAGGGGTTAATAATTTTATTACAGTGGCGGCGACGTAGTGGGGGGCAGGATAGGGGTTAATAAATTTATTATAGGTGGCGACGATGTAGGGGGGGCAGATTAGGGGTTAATAAATTTAATATAGGTGGCGACGGTGTAGGGGGGGCAGATTAGGGGTGAATACATTTATTATAGGTGGCGATGGTGTAGGGGGGGCAGGATAGGGGTTAATACATTTAATATAGGTTGCGGCGGGTTCAGGGAGCGGCGGTTTAGGGGTTAATACATTTATTATAGTTGCGGTGGGCTCCGGGAGCGGCGGTTTAGGGGTTAATACATTTATTATAGTTGAGGCGGGGTCAGGGAGCGGCGGTTTAGGGGTTAATATGTATAGAGTAGCTTGCGGTGGGCTCTGGGAGCGGCGGTTTAGGGGGTAATAACTTTATTTAGTTGCGGCGGTGTAGGGGGGGACAGATTAGTGGTGTTTAGACTTGGGGTACATGTTAGGGTGTTAGGTGCAGACAGCTCCCATAGAAATCAATGGGATGTCTGTCAGCAGCGAACTTGTACTTTCGCTATGGTCAGACTCCCATTGATTCCTATGGGATCCGCCGCCTCCAGGGTTGGCGGTTTGAAAACCAGGTACGCTGGGCTGTAAAAGTGCCAAGCGTACCTGCTAGTCATTTGATAACTAGCAAAAGTAGTGAGAATGTGCCGCACACATGTGTGTGCGGAACATCTGGAGTGACGTAAGAATCGATCTGTGTCGGACTGAGTCCGGCGGATCGAAGCTTACGTCACAAAATTCTACTTTTGCCGGTCTCGAGCCTTTGATAACTAAGGCGAATCAGCCTCGCCACAAATACGCTGCGGAATTCCAGCGTATTTGAGGTTGACGGCTTGATAACTACCCCCCTTAGAATGAATTAGGCTTTAGTAGTATACCATACTTTCAAATATTTCATTATTTTATAGATTCACTACCTCTGAATAAGCGGGGGCAAAAACATCTTTTCTGCATTTAGCCAGACATCAAGAGATATATATAACTGTTCCTTTGCATGATGTGCGATATCAGTGAGTAGCAGCAAAGGATCAATTATTGTAATATGATTATACTTTCCTTCTTAGTTAGGTATGTATCAATACTCTAACTGTTGAATGCACATTAGCTAAAACTCAGCAGTATAACCCATATGATCAAATACATTACAAGAATAGAACTTGATTAAATCAGCTCTGTCATCTGACACAGCCCTTACGTTGTTCTGGACTATCATTTCTGGTACGATGATTGGCTATCTTTTCATGACATCACTTCACAAGGCGTGGTTATCACGCTTTAAAAGACCGGCTCTTGAGCGGCGAGCTCACTCTTTGAAAAAGCCGAAAGGCAAAACATGTTAGGGTTGTTAGGGTACTGGTGAGGAGTCCTTGGAGCTCCTGTATTTTTAGTATGCCTTAGGCAGTCTCAGTTGATATTTAATTAACAATACTATATTAAATAACTTAAGGGCTGGGCATGGGGCAAACTGTTACATGGAACTGCTAAATAACTTATTTATAACTTTCATTATTTAACCTCGGTTAGCCTATTTATAATTTCCTAACATTACGGTTACCTTTATTGAGACGGTGAAGGGACAATAACGGTCTCTATTTATCTGCTTGCCTTACAAGTGTTGGTGGGAATGGTAGTACTATATTTGATAAGTTGTCAATGACACTGCCTGCTAAAGCTGTTGTCAAAAGTTTATATAAATAACTGTACACACTGTTATATTGAAATCACTAAATTACAATTAGTGCTGTATATTTGCTAAGCTCGTCCTAGAGGATATAGATCAAGTACTATTAGGTAATCATCTGGTGTGGTTATAGACATATATGCATACAAGTAACGCTTATGTGACAACATTATAATTGCTTTCCACAGTCTGAACAACACAGCCGTCAAGCATCATTGGTTGTGTACAGACCAAGAGACATCAGACGATCTGCAGCTTTATTACTGATACAATAATATTAATAATAGTGAATATATACTTATATCGTAGTTACGATTCTAGGTGTGAGCAATATACCTATTGAATGCTACATATTTTAGCGTTAAAATAACTAACTATTTGTAAGCGATATTTAGCTAATTTAGCAACATACCTGTCAGTTCTATCTGCCACATATAGAGTGTGTACTAACAAGCAACTTGCTGAAAGTAAGGACACGATTATCTACTAACAATGGCATATATGTTAATATGGTAACTACCACTCACTAACTGAGCAGTACAGCTACGGATATAAACTGGTACAGTGATACCTTACAGTATACCTTAAGAAACGTATATTTACTTCAAACATTGTATATCCAATTACACGTAGAATTGGGTTGAAACATAGACTCACCGTCTGCATATTATCCAACACTTCATAAATTAACCCTTCATGTACTAACCATCACCTTTGAGGTGAACAAGTGTAAAAAGTCCCATACCGCTAGCAGGATAATAACTCACTTTATCTTATAACATTATTAGGCATTTCTTGCTTGGAGTGCCAATCACATATTATACTGTTAAGAGAGGAGTTTATATCCTACTATATCCAGCCCCTAATTAATCTACAGTCATTTCATATATCTATAGGCTCCTAAGTGTGTTTTTAATGTGTGTTTTCCAATTTTAATCACGCTCTTAATAAAAGTTAATTTTTAATTTTCTAAGTTGTCAATCCTAGTCAAGTCTGCACATCTTGTGTCTGACTATCTACATAGTATTTCCTCTTTGGATATTATCATGGTCATGCAACCCCGTGAGTGCTATACATGTAGTCTTTTTCAAGAATAGGCTGGCCTAGCCTTTCTTGTAAGTTGTTGAATTGTTTCTTTACTACATTGCACCTAACCTTCCTACCTTACAAGTAATATGACAGAGTTCTCACATTATATTAGTAATAAAGGGGTTGAATAATTCTCTTGCATAAGTAGTGCCATTGGTTCTTTCTTTTTTATTCTATGGGGTATTTTATGCTCATAAAGAACAGTAAACCTTCCAGCTAAAGGGTTCAATGAATAAGTCTCTCTGACCTGTGAACACCTGAAGGTCCCAGGCCTATCTATTAACAGGAAAGAGTCTGCAAGTGAACAATTCAATCCGTGGGACAAGAGCTGCTGGAGCCCACAATGAGAGACCATGCTCTAATCCCCAAAGTCCGTTGTCTGTATTTGACTGTCGGTGTTGATGTCCGCAGCCTCCGACACTATAATAAAGCTATTAACCCCTATTCCGCCACTCCCCGACATCGCTGCCACTAAATAAAGTTATTAACCCCTAAACCTCTGGCCTCCCACATCACCGCCACTAAAAAAAAACTATTAACCCCTAAACCCCCAGCCCCCCACATTCACAAAAAACTAAATTAAATAATTAACCCCTAAACCTAACAACTCCCTAACTTTAAATTAAAATGACAATATCCCTATCTTAAAATAAATAAAAACTTACCTGTGAAATTAAAAAAACCTAAGTTAAAACTAACAATTAACCTAACATAACTATTATACTAAAATTAAAATAACTACCAATTAAATAAACTATATTACACATTAAAAAATAAACTAACACTACTGAAAACATTTAAGTCTAAAATTACAAAAAATAAAAAATACTAAATTACTAAAAAACCAAATTATCCAAAATAAAAACAATTACACCTAATCTAATAGCCCTATAAAAATAAAAAAGCCCATCCAAAATAATAAAAACCTAGCCTATAATAAACTACCAATAGCCCTTATAAGGGCCTTTTGTAGGGTATTGCCCTTAAGAAATAAGCTCTTTTACCTCTAAAAAAATACAAAGACCCGCCAACAGCAAAACCCACCACCCAACCAACCCCCCAAAATAAAAAACCTAACCTAACAAAAACATAAGCTACCCATTGCCCTGAAAAGGGCAATTGTATGGGGCATTGCCCTTAAAAGGGCAATTGTATGGGGCATTGCCCTTAAAAGGGCATTCAGCTCTTTTACATTGCCCTTAAAAGGGCATTCAGCTCTTTTAAAAAAAAGCCCAAACCCTAATCTAAAAAAAAAAAACCCAACGATCCACTTACAGTTTCTGAAGTCCAGACATCTAGGAGGCGAGAAGTCTTCATCCAAGCGGTGAGATCTTCATCCATCCAGGCGGCATCTTCTATCTTCATCCAGGCAGCATCTTCTATCTTCATCCAGACGGCATCTTCTATCTTCATCTCGGTGGTGCGGAGCGGGTCCTTCCTTGAAGACATCCGGTGTGGAGCGTCCTCTTCAAACAGTCACCGCCATACACTGAATCTTCAATGCAAGGGAGCCTTTTCAAAATGGTGTCCCTTGCATTCCTATTGGCTGATTTGATTTTTGAAATTCAAATCAGCCAATAGGATGAGAGCTACTGAAATTCTGTTTGCTGATTTGAATAGCCAATAGAATTTCAGTAAATCTCATCCTATTGGCTGATTTGAACAGCCAATAGGATTTCAGTAGCTATCATCCTATTGGCTGATTTGAATTTCAAAAATCAAATCAGCCAATAGGAATGCAAGGGACACCATTTTTAAAAGGCTCCCTTGCATTGAAGATTCAGTGTATGGCGGTGACCGTATGAAGAGGACGCTCCTTGCCGCCTGGATCTCCGGACTTCAGAAACTGTAAGTGGATTGTCGGGGGTTAGTGTTAGGTTTTTTTTAAACTTTTTTGGGGTGTTTTTTTTTAGATTCGGGTTTGGGCTTTTTTTTAAAAGAACTGAATGCCCTTTTAAGGGGAATATAAAAGAGCTGAATTCCCTTTTAAGGGCAATGGCCATACAAATGCCTTTTCAGGGCAATAGGTAGCTTAGGTTTTTGTTGGCGTTATTATTAGTATAATATATAACTTTATTATAACTTTTATTAGTGGCGGGATGTCGGGAGTGGCAGATTAGGGTTTAATAACTTTATTTCAGTGCTGGCGATGTCGGGGGTCAGCAGATTAGGGTGTTTAGACTTGGGGTTTATGTCAGGGTGTTAGGTTTAAACTTAACTTTTTTACGTTTAAATGGGGTTGCGTTATGGCGATCGCCATTCCGAACTTCAGGTGTTAGTTTTTTTTCTAACACACTCTCCCCATTGATGTCTTTGGGGAAAGCGTGCACGAGCACGTCAAAGCAGCCCTTGGATTTTGTGCGGTATGGAGCTTATCGCCACCATATCGCACGCACATGGTGGCTTTTCAGAAACTTGTAATGGCAGCACTATGGAGGGTGAAATAATGCAAATTTTGTTGCGTTCGTTTCGCTCCCTCTATAGCGCAAAACTCGAAATCTAGGCGAAAGATAATTACCTTTATTTTGTGCAATAAATGCACACAAAGCCTTGCGGCTGTCATAAAAAGCAGTGTAATAAGGGATGCTAATAAACTAATTAAGATGAAATAAGGAGAGTGTAGAAAGAAGTTTTTCAGATTTTTGAAGTGGCTGTTGGAGAAGCTATTGGAATGTTTATCTGGCATTTGGAAAGTGACATTTGAAATTTTATGAAAGTGATGTAGGTGCTTGAAGAATGAAACATTCCAAAGGTGAATGTCAATTACAGAGAGAACATTAGATGTGTGTATTTGGTGGTGAGGAGACAATTCAGAGCAAATGGTGTACAGAACTATAGAAAAATATGAGATTGGATAGGAGGAATAAACATAAATAAAGGATTAAGAGGTATTTTGTGTATAATATAAGCATTGTTGGGAAGACAATGGAGTTATTTTATTAGGAAAACTATGAGTTCGCTAAAACATGCATGACCAAGTGACTATGTTTAGGCACCTGGCACTAGCCATTAGAAACTAGTTCAGACCCCTAGGGGTAAGCTTTGTGCCTACTTATCTGTAATGCTTTAAATTAAAGGGACATAATACTCATATGCTAAATCACTTGAAACTGATGCAGTATAACTGTAAAAAGCTGACAGGAAAATATGACCTGAGCATCTCTATGTAAAAAAGGAAGATATTTTACCTCACAATCTCCTCAGCTCAGCAGAGTAAGTTCTGTGTAAAAAGTTATACTCAACTGCTCCCAGCTGCAGGTAAAAAAAAAAAAAAAAATGATGATATGAACAGCAGCCAATCAGCATCAGCAGTGCTGAGGTCATGAACTTTTACTGTGATCTCATGAGATTAGACTTGACTCTCATGAGATTTCATTGTAAACTTCCTTTACCTGATTGGTGAAATAAGATGAGAGTGCACGATGCTCATCCCTTCAGCTGTCCTAGGACAGACATACTAATATGCTGCTTAGAAATCCTTTACAATGGGAGGTGGCTACTGAGGAACTTTTGAGGTAAAATATCTTTCTTTTTTACATAGAGATGTTCAGGAGATATTTTCTAGTCAGCTTTTTACAGCTATGCTGCATCACTTTCAAGTGTTTAAACATTTGGGTATTATGGCCCTTTAATATAAAACAACTTCTACTAAATTAACATACTAAGTGAGTGCTAAACTGTTTGTAAATACATTAACACCTTGTTTACTACTTTGACCATGAGCCTTATTTGATGGAGCCAATCCATAGCTGTTAATGTAGTAAACAAGTCTAGCCACTGTCATTTTGCTAGTAAATGTATTGTTTTGTTGTATGCTAGGGACATATGCGGCAGGGTTAATTCTGCAAAAACTCACTGTTTTTCTGACTTGAACTACAGGAAAAGAAACAAAATAAATAATAAATTTATATTGCAAGCTTGTTTTTTAGTTTTATTTAACTATTTGCTGCCGGTATTTATAATTGCAAAGTCCTCCCTGCCTTTGTGTAACCAATCCCATGAGAGCAGAGTTTTGTCTATCACACTGGTCAGATCTGGCCACCTCAGAGTTTAAAGAAGGGGTTCTGCTACCAATAGGGATATTTGCAATTATATAATTCTGTCTCAGTGTGTTAGATATGATTAATGTAGACCTGTTGCGTGTTTTGGAGCCTGAGTGATTACATATATCAGAATTTGATTTTTCATTTCATTTTGGATTTTACTGACTTCTATTCTGGAAAACAGCCCTCAAATAGTGTGTCACAATGTCTCATAGGGTGTCTTATCACCAAGCAAGGCACTATAAGTATGTGAACACACGTTTTATTTGAGGAAATATGTTCATTAGACAAGCCTCTCTTTGCTGAATTTAACTCCCTGGAGTCTTGTCACGTGGACACAGTAGCATATTTACATTTGCGCAGTTAAATGCAGACATAAATATGCTGCCCACACCTTCTCCCAGTCCCATTAATTAGATATATTTTCTTAATTTATATTTTCTTCTTAAAATGGGGAGAGTCCACATCTGCATTCATTACTTTTGGGAAATACAGAACCTGGCCACCAGGAGAAGGCAAAGACACCCCAGTCAAAGGCTTAAATACCTCCCCCACTTCCCTCATCCCCCAGTCATTCTTTGCCTTTCGTCACAGGACGTTGGCAGAGAAGTGTCAGAAGATTACGGAGTAGTCTCTTATGGATGTTCTTTTCTCTCTTCTGGAGAGATGAAGAAAGTTTTTCCTGGAAATTTCTTTACTGGAATATTCCTGGTTTTCTTTGTTTTCCTTCTATTTGGAAGGATCTGGTCTACTGCACCTATCCAGTTGACTCCTCCTGAGGTAGTTAGCCTCATCTGACTCTAGGAGTTTAGTGGGTCAAGGGTTTCTCATTTCTGAAGTGTACCCTCCCTTCAGGTTTCTGAGGGGTAATGAGGATAGGTATCCTGGATCCTGAGTTAGTCTCTCTGGGTGTCGGTGCCTCTTTCCTGCTTCTTCCCTTAGGAACTTGTGGTTGGAGATTCATTATCTGATCTCCAGGCCTTTTTCGATGCTGGGAATTTTTAATCTCTCTTGTCCTTTGGGACATTGAAAGTCGCTTCTGTGATAGGACTGTTTGATCGGAGTAGGGGTCAGGAATTCTGACTGCTCTGTTTGGGCATCGACCGTGTATCTTGTCTCCCGAAGGATCCTTACTTGGGTTGGGAGCCCTTGCAGTTGGTTCGGGAACCATCCCTTAGCGGGTAGTTAGTTCTTCCGTATTGGTCAGGGCGTTGTCCTCCCTTATCCCATTTTCTAGTAGGGGGGGAGTTGGTCCGGCCTGCTTTCTGAGTTTTTTCTCTTGTTCCTTTTCAGGAATGTCCTGATGCAAGTTTGCTAGCTACTCAGTTGGCTAGTTACTATGGTTTAGTCTGACTGCCTATCCGAGGGAAGCCTGTGACTTTCGTTTGGGGCGTAAACGGATGTTGCTATATCGTTCCTGTTCTGCTCCCGGGTTTTTTTTTTTTTACCTACGGGTGTTCAGTTTTTCTGTGCTAGTTAGCTGTCTATGGTAAGGTAGTCTTGTGCTACCTTTTGTCCTTTAGTCCTTCTGGGACTTCGGTCCCAGTTAAGGCTTTACATTGATTCCTTTTGGATCCATGTAGGAGGGGATTTGGAATTTTTCCTTTCTTTGCTCTCCTCCGTAGGTAGAGTATTTTCTACGGGACTTTGTCCTCTTGCAGCCTGTCAGCTGCTCTTTTTCAAGTTATGCTAGGGGCCTCTCTCTCTGTTTTGTCCTTGAATCTTTGGGGATTGTTTCTGGAGGTTCTTTCGAAACTTCTTATCTGGTTCTTCCCTTCTTTCAGTTAGGGAGAATGTGGTGTGGGAGTTTGTTTTTTGTTTCCCTTGCCATTGTTCATGGAGAGGTTTTTCTTTGTGTGCTTCTAGAGAGTGGGACGTTTGTCTCCTCAGAGGTTTTTGTGCTCAGTGGAGTCCAGAATTTAGAGTGATCTCTAACTGGGATCGTTATGGTTCTAATTGATGGGCAGTTACCTTGTCCTCTTGTCATGTTTTTGTTCTTCCTGCTTCTGTTGAAGTAGTTTTTTATCGGGAATCCGGGTTGTGTCAGGCTGTAGTGCCATCAGAATGGGCCGCCTTTTTGTTCCCACCCGTTTTGCATTCAGTGTCCTCTATAAGCTTGGGGTAGTTTTTTTGGGGTGTTTTTTTATATTAGGGATGGTCATTTGGAAAAGAGCTGAATGTCCTTTTAACGGCAGTGAAAAAGAGCTGAATGCCCTTTTAAGGGGGTTAATAGGTTTATTTAGTGGCGGCAATGTCAGGGCCGGAGGTTTAGGGGTTAATAGGTTTATTATAGTGTCAGCCATGTTGTTGAGCAGCAGTTTAGGGGTTAATATATTTAAATAGTGTTGGTGATGTGGGTGGGCGGCAGATTAGGGGTTAATAGGTTTATTTAATAGTCGCAATGTGGGTTGGCAGCAGATTAGGGGTTAATAAGTTTAATATAGTGTTTGCGATGTGGGTGGGCAGTGGTTTAGGGGTTAATAGGTAGTTTATGGGTGTTAGTGTACTTTGGAACAGTTTAGTTATGAGTTTTGTGAAACATTTTTGTTTCGCAAAATCCATAATTACTGCTCTCAGATGGAGGTATGGATCGTGTATAGGCTATAGGTATAGGCTGTAACGCAAGCATTTTAGCCGAACCCCACAACCTGTAATACCGTCGCTATGGAAATCCCACACAAAAACTTCATTTTTTTCTGTGAGGAATGGACGTAGCATTACAGGCTAGAATGCTTGCGGTATAGCTATACTGACACGACTCGTAATATGCGTACCTGTCCTGGCCATTAGAATGGCCATTTTTTCAGCGTTAAAAGCTGTACCTCAACATTTGTAATCTAGCCGTATGTTTCTACCAATAGCACACAAAGCACAGAAATGTCCCTACTTTCTCCAGTGACTACAGAACAGTTATTTACTTCCAGCAACAATTATTTTACCCTATGTTCACCAGTAACACACATAGGGCTAGATTATGAGTGCAAATGTTTTTGCCAGAGCAATAAGGAGTATATATCGCAAGGGTTTGCGCTGAGCGAGCTTAATGCTCATAGTACGAGCGACTTCAGAGCTCTGGTTAACTGTTTTGCGAAACATAAAAGTTGCACAAAACACATCCAAAATACATTACAAAGTATGCTTGCACGCATAATAACACCATCTAATAAAAATTATTTTAAAAAAAAGGGCTTTAACATTGAGACACATATATAAACATATAAACAAATTAATACATTTGTACACATATATAGGTATATATATAAGTGCATTGGAGCCTTTTGCCGTTAAGTAGATGAAAACATATAAAATCATATTTATGCAATATACATTTTTAATAAAGGTTTTAACTACATTTACTGTATTTATTTCACTTTCCAGTGTTCTGCACATAGCAAAATATGTTCTGTGTATTCTTAAATAGATACTATTCGCCAAACTGAATAAAATAAAGTCTCTTTATTGAAATAAGTTATAAAATAGTCCAATGGAGTACTGCAACAGCAAACTGGACATGCACACAAACACACTGGCGTAGCACTGGACGGCATACGCGTTTCGGCTTACACAGCCGTAGTCATAGCCTAATGTGCTAAAATACAAGTGGGTATAAAATAACCTAGAAGGTTAGTGATTGGTTAAAAATATAACGCCCATTGTTAGCTCATGTCCAATAGTCAAGCCTAAATTGTAGTTGCAACATACACTTACGCCCATAACAGCTTAAACACAATCTGCATTTGCATAATGTAGCAACATAAAGAGCATTCATCATAGTATGACTGTGAGCTGTAAGAGTTGCTGATTGCCCCATCAGGTTATAACAGGATGCAAATGTAGATACAAAACATATCAAACATATAATAATGCTTCAAATATTGGTTCCTAATGGAAATACCTATTGCATGAAAATTAATAAGAACTCAAAATTATAGGTGTCAGTATAATTATTTCTATGCTCACAAGGTTATATGTAGAGGTTACATTGAGTAGTATATTCTCCATTTTCACTCATTGTACAAACAATTGTTACTGCCTATTTATACAATACATTTATGTACCACTTAATTTTGAGTTCTTATTAATCTAGACCATTTAATGAGATGTGTGACATTATCACATTACAACAACTGCAGATGGAAGGAATTAGAGAAACAGGAGAAACTAAGAGAGGTCCCATTATTTAAAAAAAAGTCCACCTTTTATCCTATCCAGAATAGAGGTAACATAATAGAAACCTTTTATAATAGAGTTGAGAAAGATCTGGTGTCTCTTAAAGAGAGCACTTAACACCAGAAACAGAATCTAAGTTTCAAAGAGAGGGCAGCACTTAAGGAACTGAAAGACAATACTGATATCACCATATGGCGAGCTGATAAAGGAGGGATGGTGGTGGTCATGGACCGTACACAATAAATGTCAAAGGGAATTCGTCAGCTTACTAACCCCCATGAATATTCTATTTTTAGGGCAGACCCAACTGCAATTTTCCAACAGGAATTGAATGACATTGTGGATGAGGGAGTGGAACAAGGTTTCCTTGATAAAGCTACTGCAGAATATCTATCTCCAGATCATCCAAAAATTCCCCCTTTTCATCATTTCCCCAAAGTCCACAAGTCCCTTGAAAATGTTAAAGGGCGTCCCATTGTTAGTGGCATTGATTCTCTTCTTGGGAATCTGTCAGAATGGGTTGATTCTCCAGCCCTTGGTCACACCCTCCCCTCATATTTCAGGGACACGAAACATGTGCTTCAATTGATGAAGGACGTAAGTTGGTCAGAGGAATCTAGATGGCTCACAGTGGATGCTGTGTCCCTATATTCCAGTATACCCCATAATAGAGGTTTGGAGGCCATTTGTTTCTATCTGGAAAACTTTACGGATTTCACCAATGAATTCAATATTTTTATCATCAAGGTGGTAGGCTTTCTACTTACTCAGAATTTCTTCCTATTTGAGGGGGTTTACTATCTCCAAAAATGTGGAACAGCCATGGGAGCCAAAATTTGCTCCCTCGTATGCAAATCTTTTTCTAGGCTTTTGGGAGTTCTTCCACATCTTTGGGGATAATAATCCCTATAAACATTGTGTATCGCTGTACAAGCGATACATAGATGATCTGTTGTTCATTTGGACTGGGTCTGAGGAAGAGATTGTCAAGTTTATGGACTATCTAAACAAGAACAAAATAGGTCTGAGTTTCACCCATGAGCAGAATGCAGCCCAAATTAACTATTTGGATCTTACTCTCATTGGACAGCCAAATGGGGGTATGAAATCTATAGTTCACCGGAAGCCTATTTCAGGCAACACTGTTTTGCATGGCAAGAGTTGCTATCCAAAACATGTCCCATTAGCTATTGCTAAAGGGGAATATACAAGACTCAAAAGAAATTGTTCTGATCCAGAGGATTTCAGAACACTATCTAAAGATCTTGAACAGAGACTCCATGAGAGAGAATATCCACGTAAAGATATACATAAAGCCAAATTATCACTATCAAACAAATCTAGAGATTCTCTACTAGAACAGACACCTACTAGAACAGACACACCACAATAAGAACAAGTTTGATGGGGTTACCTTTTTTCACGGGTCATAGTACCCAGTATCCATACATTTGCGACATTATATGTAAACTTTTTCCAGTTTTGGGTGCAGATGACAGGCTCATTGATACAGTGAAAAAAGGTCTCAGGTGTACATATAGAAGGAGTCCCACTTTGGGGTCGCTGTTATCTCCAACTCTTCTCTGCAGTAAAAAGAATATGAACAGTTATTGGCTTAGGCACATGGGTATGTTGAAATGCGGACACCAAAGGTGTAAGCCTTGTGAATATGTTAAAATTACTAGGACTTTTAAGAGTAATGTCACAAACAGGACTTATGACATTGGTGCCTGCATGAAGTGTACATCTAGATATGTAGTATATTTAATTGAACGTACCCAATGCTGTCTATAGTACGTAGGACTCACCTCCCGAGATGTGAACACTAGGATTAGGGAATATTTCTCATAGTTTAAAACTACTCGGTCAACTACACCAATAGTTCAACATTTTGGTATCCACCATAATGGTATCTTATATACCTTTGCCTGGTGTGCTATAGAAAAAATCCAGAGATCAAAAAGAGGAGGTAACATTGATCGCTTATTAGCAAAGAGGGAGGCTTACTGGATTTTCACCTTGGATACTAGAATACCCAAGGGCCTTAATTCTAGATATGATATCATGAATAATTGGGAGTAATCAGTTTTGATAATGTATATAGCTAGTAAAACATATTTTCTTCATTATATTTCCATTTCTCATTCTCCTGTTAGTCTATAGGCTTGTGTTCGCTTGAGTAATAGGTGTCAGTATAATATAAATTAATTCTATGCTCACAAGGTTATATGTAGAGGTTACATTGAGTAGTATATTCTCCATTTGCACTCATTGTACAAATAATTGTTACTGCCTATTTATACGATACATTTGTGTACCATACCTTATTAATTTTCATGCAATAGTTATTTCCATTAGGAACGAATATTTTAAGTATTATTATATGTTTGATATGTTTTGTATCTACATTTGCATAATGCTATAACCTGATGGGGCAATCAGCGACTCTTACAGCTCACAGTCATACTATGACGAATGCTCTTTATGTTGTTACATAGTGCAAATGCAGATTGTGTTTAAGCTGTTATGGGCGTAAGTGTATGTTGCAACTGCAATTTAGGCTTGACTTACTATTGGACATGAGCTAACAATGGGCGTTGTATTTTTAACCAATCACTAACTTCTAGGTTATTTTATACCCACTTGTATTTTAGCACATTTAGGCTATGACTACAGCTGTTTAAGCCGAAACGCGTAGGCCATCCAGTGCTACGCCAGTGTGTTTGTGTGCATCTCCAGTTTGCTGTTGCAGTACTCCATTGGACTGTTTTATACCATATTTTAATAAAGAGACTTTATTTTATTCAGGTTGGCGAATAGTTCCTTTCGTTGCTTTTTGATCTGGACCAGCTGATTCGCCAAACCGACTTTTGCCTGCAGTAGTGATTGGAGCGGATCGTCTTGACGTTGCCACACTAATCCGGGAGTGGTCAAGAGCCTACACACCCCCATAGGAGGAGCCAAGTATCAGTTCCACAGGGACGCCAGCCTCACTTGAAGAGGCAGAAACTACTGCTCGTGTCAGAAGCATGGTAAGAGGGCGAAGGACTAGTGGATTCTGACAGAGGCTCATTTTCCATACGGGTGGCACTTTTCTGATACGATCCTTGCACATCTCTATAAGACTGCTACCTGTTAACTGTGTGATGTTATACTGTTGATTCCCTGGGTTACCTTTTGTAACTTTTTCTTAAATAGATATTCCTATATATATTTGTATATATCTATATCTATAAATAGAGATATATATTGTAACCAAATACCATCAGAAATATGTAGAAATATGTATTTATGAATAAATAGCACATATTCTGCTATGTAAAGAACATTGGAATTTTAAATATTCATATTTTTATGTCTGGTTAGCGAAAATGAGAATGTGACTTCTATGGGGTAATACATGAATGCGCAGGCGATATTCAAACTTTGGATATTTGCGCTAGTTGGGTTACTGATAGAGCGAAAACAGTTTACTTTTGAACTTGTAATATGAGTGCAACCTGATGAGCGCAAAAATCTTACTTCTAGCGCAATTAACGATCAAGCGGGAGCGATAATTTGTGCTTCACTCGTCATCTAGCCCATAGTGTAGTGATTTAACACCTTTACAACCTGTAATACACTTGTTATTCAGTGGTATTTCCCTCTTATTAGCAGTAACCAATGAACTTCCGGGATCTAACTCTCATATTTCTAGTAACACAGTTCAATGATGTCACTCAGTCATTGCCAGTAACTTATATGCAGGAAGGTTAAATCCCTTATGTTTAGAGCATGCACCTGAGCCTACCTCAGTATGCTTTCATAGAAAGTAGTTACGTTTCAACAAAGGACAGGAGATAACTGAAGACATCTGTAATTTTTTTAAGTTGTTCACTCTATCATGAAAGTTTATTTTTCTTTTACAAAGATATGACGAGTCCACGGATTTCATCCTTACTTGTGGGATATTAACCTCCTGCTAACAGGAACTGGCAAAGAGCACCACAGCAGAGCTGTATATATAGCCCCTCCCTTCCCCTCCACCCCCAGTCATTCTCTTTGCCTGTGTTATACTAGGAAGAGGTAAAGTGAGGTGCTAGTTTTATTCTCTTCAATCAAGAAGTTTTTTATTTTTAAATGGTACCGGTGTGTACTATTTTCCTCAGCGGGTTATGGAAGAAGATTTCTGCCCTGAGGTTGATGATCTTAGCAGTTGCAACTAAGGTCCACGCTGGTTCCCACAAGACTTCTGAAGGTAACACATGAGACATCTTCAGTGTGGAGACTGATTTCATTCTACAAGCAACATTAAGGTATGTGCAGCCTTTTATTTCTGAAGAAACTTGATATATCAGAACTGGCTGGCATTTATTTCCCTATATGGGAATAGGGTAAGCAGTAGGCCTGTTTCACAGAAGGGTGTTACTGGAATCCCTTTTATTATTTTGTATTTCTGACATAAGGGCATGATATGACACTCTGGGAGAGGCATAAGGACTTTACATCGTTAAGCAGTTTAACGATTGAGCTATTTTTATTTATATATCCAGCATGACTTGCTGGGATGTGTTTGGGGTATGTTTTGTGTTCCACTTGGTTTATGGTAAACCGCTTTCCATGCGGTTGTATTTGGGCCTACTCCAACTTCGCCCATAAGGGACGGGGCTTGTCTTTGCACGCTGAGATGTGCACTTCCTTCTGACAGAGGAGCAGCAAGCAGTAACTCCTGTTGCTCCTGGACAGTAGTCTCTGGCTTGGAGTGTTGGCTATTCATTTCAATGTGCCCTGGGGGCAGGTAGGCTGTGGCGAGGTGCAGAGGGTGTTTTTGTGTAAACTGATATATTTTTCACTTTAGTTTTTTATTTTTCACCTTTCTCATAGGGTTTTTAGTTTTAGTGAATTTTGGTAGCAAATTAACGTTATTTAAGCAATTTTGGAAAAATTGTTCACTTTTTCTTTCTTAAAGGTGCAGTACACGTTTTTCAAAGTTTTATTTAAAGCAATAAATAAAGTGTTTAAACGACTTTTGTGGCTATTTATTAGTCTGTTCAACATGTCTGACACTGAGGATTCTCATTGTTCTATGGGTTTAGAAGCTATTGTGGAACCCCTCTTACATTGTGTACCTCTTGTGCTAAAAAGGCCTTACATTGTAAAGACCATATTTTAGGTCAAGATAGTGTGTCTAAGGATGATTCTCAATCTGAAGAGAATCAGGTTATGCCATCCAATTCTCCCCAAGTGTCACAAGCTTTAACGCCCACACAAGCAACGCCAAGTACCTCTAGTGCGTCTAATTCCTTTACTCTGCAGGAGATGGCTGCAGTTATGTCAACTACCCTTACAGAGGTATTATCTAAATTACCAGTGTTACAGGGTAAACGCAGTAGGTCAGGTATTAATGTGAATACTGAATCCTCTGATGCTTTATTAGCTATTTCCGATGTACCCTCACAGTGTTCTGAGTTGGGGGTCAGGGAATTGCTGTCTGAGGGAGAGATTTCAGACTCAGGAAATGTGTTGAATACAAGGTAAATGAAGGATAACCCGGCACTCTGTGCAATGGATAAAATCTTCTTTATTTATTGTAATCCGGATAAAAACAGGTTTCAGCAACTGTATCCAAATACTGTGTACAGCACACTGTTAGTAAGCAATAGGTTGGTGCTCACTAATGCCGAAGCGTTTCGGCTCCCCACGCCGTAGTCATAGCATAATTTAGTGAACATCAACCAAAGTTTAAAAAGGGTTACATCAGTCCCTATTGGTTAACCCCAGACACACCTCCTATGCTGCTTAACTGCCATATTACCTCTTATAGAAGAGTAATCTCATAAGCACTTCAAATTAATGCTAGCTAAACCTAGACTGACAGGTTTTAATTGTGACATGGCAAATATCTATAATACTCTGGCTTTGTGTTGTCATCTTTTATGATCTAAATTAACTACTGTTACAACTAGAGTTGTATTTGTTCTAACCCATAAATAGAGTTAAACTAAATTTAGTTTAATCTAATTTTTTTATTATTATTATTCTCCCTTAACTGTTGTTTACATACATGTGGGTGATGTCCATAATCTACAACACAACAATTTAATAATTTAGTGTTGTGGATTAGAGATCCTTGTGATGTCACTGCAGTAAGTGATGATGTAAAGACAACTATCACTTAGTGCCAAAAATTAATAAGATCAAATTCGCTGTTTAGACCGGATGGTCTTCTTGTTTTCATTCTTAAAATCCAGAAGACCTCCTCTCTGGCTAATATGAGATCTCCTCTTGCAGGGGGCGGAATGTGTTTGACAATGGTCCAGGTAAGGGTGAAAATGTGTAATTAGGGGTGTTGTGAGTGTACTCATTTTTATGTTGTTTATATATTCACGGATTCTGGATCTGACCTCACGTGACGTCATTCCTATATATTGCAGTCCACATTGTGAACACGTGAGCATATAAACAACATAAGTAGCTCTACAGTTAAAGCATCTTTTATGCAAATATGATTCACCTGTGATGGTGCTTATAAAGCCATTGCCGACCGCTAGATACTTACAAGCTATGCAGTCGGTATAGTGGCACCTGAACACACCTTTAGTGCTCAGCCACGAATTTGTGTTGTTTCTGTCTCTTGATTTGAGTACAGTAGGTGCTACCCTATTACCAATTGTAACTCCTCTTCTGTAAGAGAAACGACAGCCCCCTCTGACTATATTTGCTAGGCCATCATCAGCCAAGAGTAGTGGATAATGTTTGGATATTATGTTGCAGACTTCCCTATATTGATCGCTATAGGTTGTCAAAAAAGTTGTTTTTTGTGTGTACCCCTCATTGTGTTTCTTGCGTTCTGTTCTCGTCATAAGGAGAGAGTCTCTATCCCCTTTAACTACATCTTTTTTTTTTTTTTTTAGATAATTTTTTATTGAGGTAATATGGCAGACAAAAATAAAATTGCAAAGAAAAACATCATGGCAACATGCCCATTTGACATACATCAGGATTTACATGGTGGATTAAACAAGCATGTCTTCATATCTGTAGAATCTAAGTATATCCTTACCCAAAGGTACATTTTCTAGCCATGTATATTACCTCATTTTACCTAAGTGCATTTTCAAAAGGACAAATAACACAGAGTAAAACAACCAACTTAGTATAAGCCTAATTTCAATAAACAATTCGCAACATATGCAGGCTTGTACTTGTCCATGATATATTCAACAGAACTTATAATACATACAGTTCAGTTTGGGCAACAGAAGATGTGTTAGCAAAAAAAGGAAAAAAAGAAAAAAAGAATATATAGGTGATGGGTAAAGAATGGAACAAATGTTAACAGGGCCACTCTTTGACCCAATGCTATAATAGTGTTTTCTCTACCTTAAACAGTTTGGGGGGGGGGGGTGAATCATTATATGGCACCTGATATATATTGGACCCTTACTTTAAAATTATGCCAACAGATTGCTCTATAGGGTTCAGCACATTGTAGTGAACGGCATGTCTAGTACAGCCTAAACTTTGGATATAGCTCAATAATATATACATGAAACTACATGCATTCAAGCACAAAGGTCCACACAGTTGAATAATCTAGCATACAAAGCAACACATTTTTACCCTAATATAATAGTATATGCATTTTGCCACAGAGCCCCCCTAATATATGCTAAACTAGGGATGAAGCCCACTTCAGTTGACAAGTAGTGGGCAATCTTAGCTCATGAGTATTACTAGTAAATGATAGGCGAATGTAAGGGGTTATAGCTATAGGTGCCCCTTTTAAGATAAAGGGGTATTCTTTATTTTACTATATGCAAAATATGCGAGTACTATTTTCTTAAAGGCATACTTTATCATATGAAGTCTTATGGGGTCTAAGATATTATTAGGAAACCCCTACCTCCATTAGCTAACACTGAATAAAAATATAATTCCTATATTAAAGCTATAATAACATGATACCCCATGGGTTTTTGCGTGTTATATGGGCCAGCATGAGCCCTCATTCAGGGATATCCTAAGTTGAATAAACTCCCATTCTGAGATAAGATAAAGGAAATATAGCATATTATTCATATAATGTCCCTGAATCAGTTAATCAAGTACTGCCTTACTCAGGGAACAGCAATGGCATCTCATACTTCCAATATAGCAGTACATAGCAATACTAAATATGGCAACATATAGTACACTGGAGAGCAGTCTCTGATTGTGAAGGGTAAACAGAGTTGTACGTGGCTCAAAATATACTTCCTATATTAAAGCTATAATAACATGATACCCCATGGATTTTTGCATATTATATGGGCCAGCATGAGCCCTCATTCAGGGATATCCTAAGTTAAATAAACTTCCATTCTGAGATGAGGTAAAGGAACTACAGCATATTATTTATATAATGTCCCTGTATCAGCTAACCATGTACTTCCTTACTCAGGGAACAGCAATGGCATCTCATACTTCCAATATAGCAGTACATAGCAATACTAAATATGGCAACATATAGTACACTGGTGAGCAGACTCTGTGAAGGGAAAACAGAGTACGTGGCTCATTAAAGCAAGGTGTCGTCCTTAGTCCCAATAGCAGAAACAAAGGTCTCAGTGACCACAAAGGTGCAGCTCCTATTTAAGGCCCGACAAGAAGCCCAAATTCAACAGCTGTCCCATTGCGCTGACAGGGGCCACAGACCGTTACCCAATGCTGGCCCGGGAGGCACAGCGCACAGGCACATCTTGACCTCGTGTGGTCAGCTAGAAGAGATCTCCGTCAAACGGCATCGGCCCGACAGGCAATGAATACGGGAACCAGTCGTCTTCTTCTTTCGGCAGCAAGGATCCCTTGTCAGGTAAATAGCTATGTCCCGATGTCGGTAGCGCAGGCGGGGTATGGAGGTCTTCCCCTATCATCCACTCATCTCGCACCTCGCCTCGATCCCGCCCCAGGGAGCCGGCCGCAACTCCCCGGTTAGGAACCAAGACAGGTAAGAAGCTCACAGAAAGTTCTGGCTGCACACAGGCATCTATGTCCAAAGCGACATGTGGATGTATGTCCTTTCTTGCACTGTCTCACCCCTGAGAATGCTCCATGCTCACTTCTCTTTCGCTCCCTGCTACCTTCATCTGAGTACGGGTAAGTGCCATGTGGGATAGAAGGCTGTCGCATCTTGCCTGCATTATGTTGTCAAAGTCTGTCATCCAACCCTGTATGGCCTCAAGTAGGTCACCCATTTTCAGTTTTATAGGTAGTGTGGAAGGAGATCTGGAAAGTATCTTCGCATACCCGGTTTCCTGGGGGGTGGGGGGTGCTGAGAAATTCAGCGATCCGGTCTGAGAGACCCTGAAGTTAGACAGTAAAAGTATTGCCTTGACCAGCAAACTATTCCCTTCCAAGTGAATCAGGATTCTATGATGGATGGCATCCAAATATATCAATTACATGGCGGAATGTAATTTACTCTGCCAGAGCTCTCAGTTTTGCGGCCATCTTCAGCCTAAGCCTGGACACGCCCCTAACTACATCTTTTTTGATACCAAGTACCATCTTTTTCGGATACTCTCTGGATATTAGTCTCTCTGTGAGTTCGCTAGCCTGTGTTTCAAATGTGTTCTTGTTTGAACAGTTTCTGAGGGTCCTAACATATTGTCCCTTGGCAATAGCTTTAAAGACTTTGTCAGGGTGACTGCTCTTTGCATGCAGAATAGTATTTTTAGCTGTTGGCTTACGAAAAATACTTGTAGTAATATTCCCCTTATTACCTACTGTTTCTCCTACCAAAGTTACATCCAAATAGTTAATTTCCCTTAGGTTAGTTTCAAAGGTGAAACCCAAGTTCATATTGTTATTATTAAGGTACTCAACAAAGTGTTTCACCTGATCTATATTGCCCCTCTAGATCACCAAAAGATCATCTATGAATCTTTTGTAAAAAATAATATTGGGCTTGTGCATGTTTCTATCTCCATAGATGTGGGACCGCTCCCACCACCCCATGTAGAGGTTGGCGTAGGAGGGGGCAAACTTGGCCCCCATAGTGGTCCCACACCTCTGGAGATAGAAACAGCTGTCAAAACAAAAATAATTATGGGTGAGTAAAAATTCGGTCACCCGTAATATGAAACTACAATGTTCCTCCTCATACTGCCCTGAGTGGGTAAGAAAATACCTTACTGCTTTCAGGCCTTCTTTGTGTGGAATAGAGGAGTATAGAGATTTCACATCTATAGTTATCCAAACATGATCCTCATCCCAACCTTGTTCTTTTAGTAGGCCTAGCAAATGTTTAGTATCTTTTAAGTGACTTGGCAGACTTTCCACTAAGGGCTGCAAAATCGCATCCAACCATTGCGAGAGCCTCTCCGTGAGCGAACCAATACCACTTATGATCGGTCTTCCATGTATCTCTGTACCTGGTTTATGGACTTTTGGTAAGTGGTTGAACGTTGCTCTGATGGGGAACTCTACTTGCATGTATTTAAATGTTTCCTCGTCAAACATGCCTATCTCTCTACCCTCATCTAAGAGGTCTTTGAGCTCATTGCTAAAGTCATTTGTTGGATCCCTTCTTAATGGAATGTATTGTTCCACGTCTGTCAATTGTCTCCTAGCCTCCGCTAGAAAATGACTCCTGTTCATGACAACAATGGAGCCGCCCTTGTCTGCGGCTCTTATTACAAGATCCGCATTGTTCTGTAATCTAGAGAGGGCTTCTCTTTCTTTTTGTGTTAGATTGGAACCACCCATGCGTGATCTGTTGTTTGCATCAAGTGCAGTTAGGTCCTCCTCTACCCTCCTTTGAAAAGTCTCCAGAATGTGTCCCCTATTCTGTATGGGGTAGAAGGTCGAATTACCTTTAAATTTGGGAAAAATGTTATTATCAGTCATCCCCTCTGCCCCTGAGGAATATAGATCTTCTAGGGCTAACAAATCACAGTCTTCACCAAAGGTGAGATTAGGCCTAGTCGGGGCTTCAGCTTTGTCACAGTCATTATCAGTGTTTTCAGTTTGTTTATAAAATTTCTTAAGAGTCAGAGATCTTATAAGTTTCTTGACATCTAATAGCGTTGAAAATTAGATGTTGGAACAAAGCTGAGTCCTTTATTGAGAACCTTTGTTTCTGCCTCAGTCAATGTATAGTCAGACATGTTAATAATGTTGTTCTCTACTGGTACTTTGTGTAGTAGCCTCTTTTGTGGTTTCTCTGTGGGTAGCGATTTGACCTGGTTTGTATCAATGTTTCTGGGTTCTGTGTTGGTGTATGGGGGTTCTGACCGCTCATTGTGTTGTGGCCCCCCCCTTCTATTCAAACCGGGCCCAAGAAAAAAAACCTTATCAAGGTCACTGCTAGTTTTAGTATTCTTCTGTGCCTGTTTGGCTGTAGGTACATACTTACTGGTACCA
This sequence comes from Bombina bombina, assembly GCF_027579735.1. NCBI lineage: Eukaryota > Metazoa > Chordata > Amphibia > Anura > Bombinatoridae > Bombina > Bombina bombina. The sequence goes on along the minus strand of NC_069503.1, from coordinate 420,586,742 downwards.
TAATGTGTTTCTACATTCCTAGTGTCTTTCGGGATGGAAGGATAAGGAGGAGGTGGGGGTTGCACTAGTATAGATTTTAGTTTGGGTCTAACTGCAGGATCCTCCTGTTGGATCTGAGCTGGATTAGAATAGGGTACGGGTGATGGGTAAACCCCCTCAGTGTGGTTTAATTCTTCCTCACCCCCTGAGCTAGAAAACTCTTCATTTGATTCTGCTTCACTTTCACTAAATCTGACCCTTCTATTATCCTGTTGATGATAAAAGCCTCTGCCCCTTCTACCTCTACCTCTACCCCTCCTCCCTCTATTGCCTCTATTGTATTATTGATTGTTCTTAGCTAATGATCTATCTTTTCTATTCCAGACATAAACTTTGTTCTGATCATAGTCTGTTTGATCTCTGACATATTTTTTATGTTTGATCTCTAGTAGTAACCTCTTTGCCTCACTTATACTATCTGCCAGAATATTATCAAATTTCAAAAAATCCTCTAAATCCTTTCTCTTATTCAATTCAATCTGGGTCAGACCTATCTGTACAAGTATTTCTTTTAGTAAGATAGACTTAAATTCAACAATAAGTAAATTCTGATAAAGTCTCATTCCAGCGTGATATGAACTCTTTGTCCTCTGTTATGAAGGTCGGGAATTTATTCATTCGTAACCCTCTAGGTATAATCCCCATTTCATGATATCTCATGAGGATTTGAATGTCACACTTTGTTTTCATTTACCTTTTAAGTAGCATTTCCATGTCATCAAAAAGAGAGCTAAGAGTCAATTGAGATTTATCAGTCGTGAACACTTTGTCCAATTCAATGTCTGTCCCTTTTCTCTCAATGGTGGATTTGAGGGAAAATATGTCACATATGTCTTCCATGTCAGTTTTGTTTGTAGTGGCTGTTGACTGTGAAATCTTTGTCTTGATAATTGCTTTATCGTCCTCTGTATTTTGTATCACGTCTATGCAGTAATAAGTCACACTTGTGGGTTAGATAGAGTCCTGTTTATCGATACACCAGCTTGCAATCATCATATTGAAAAACTTTTTAACTGTATGTACAAGCGGGAACTGCAATTCTCCCATATCAGGATTTAAGCATACATTCTAAGGCCATGCTTAACTTCAAAAAAACCAAGTCATACACCAAGGAGAGAATGGGTTGCCAATAACCCCATATCACTACGTGAAAAGACAACAAGTGGGTTTTCTCCTTTCCGTGTACGACTGGATTATCCAGCTCCTCACAGAATCACCACCTTAGCAGACTTTAAAACAATAAAATACTGTAAATGTTATGAAGTTGGTTCCGTATGTTTTGAGCATACTTTTTTACTCACATATCACACTGTCCCATTCCGTCCGTGGAAATGTGTTACCTCAGACAGATTCGGATGTTACGTCTTTTAAATTTAAGCTTGAACACCTCCGCCTGTTACTTCGGGAGGTTTTAGCGACTCTGGATGATTGGGACCCTATTGTGATACCACCAGAGAAATTGTGTAAGATGGACAAATATCTAGAGGTGCCTACTTACACTGATGTTTTTCCAGTTCCTAAAAGAATTTCGGAAACTATAAAAAATTTAATGGGATAGACCAGGTATACCGTTTTTTCCCCCTCCTAATTCTAAGAAAATGTTTCCCATATCAGACACCATTCGGGACTTGTGGCAAACGGTCCCTAAGGTAGACGGAGCTATATCTACCCTGGCTAAGCGTACAACTATACCCATTAAGGACAGTTGTGCTTTAAAAGAACCTATGGATAAAAAATTAGAGGGTCTCTTAAAGAAATTATTTATTAATCAGGGTTTTCTTTTACAACCTACAGCTTGCATTGTTCCAGTAACTACTGCAGCAACTTTTTGGTTTGAGGCTCTGGAAGAGTCTCTGAAAGTTGAGACTCCGCTAGATGACATTTTGGATAGAATTAAGGCTCTTAAGCTAGCTAATTCTTTTATTACTGATGCCGCTTTTCAAATTGCTAAATTAGCGGCGAAAAATGCAGGATTTGCTATTTTAGCACGTAGAGTATTGTGGCTCAAATCTTGGTCTGCTGATGTTTAATCAAATCATAAGCTTTTAGCTATTCCCTTTAAAGGTAAGACCCTTTTCAGGCCAGAATTGAAGGAAATCATTTCTGACATTACAGGAGGTAAAGGCCATGCCCTACCTCAGGATAAGTCTGTTAAGATGAGAGGTAAACAGAATAATTTTCGTTCCTTTTCAGAAGGACCTTCTACTTCCTCCACAAAGCAGGAAGGGAATTTTTCCCAATCTAAGTCAGTCTGGAGACCCAACCAAAATTGGAATAAGGGTATACAATCTAAGAAGCCCGCTGTTGCTACTAAGACAGCATGAAGGGGTGGCCCCCGATCCGGGACCGGATCTAGTAGGGGGCAGACTTTCTTTCTTTGCCCAGGCTTGGGCAAGAGATGTTCAGGACCCCTGGGCACTAGAAATAGTGACCCACGGTTATCAGTTGGATTTCAAGGATTTTCTCCCAAGAGGGAGGTTTCATCTTTCAAGATTATCTGCAGACCAGATAAAAAGAGAGGCGTTCTTACGCTGTGTAAAAGACCTTGTTACCATGGGAGTAATTTGTCCAGTTCCAAAATAAGAACAAGGACAGGGGTTTTACTCAAATCTATTTGTGGTTCCCAAAAAAGAGGGCACTTTCAGACCCATCTTAGACCTCAAGTGTCTAAACAAATTTCTCAGAGTCCCATCGTTCAAGATGGAGACTATATGAACAATTTTACCAATGATCCAGGAGGGTCAATATATGACTACCTTGGACTTGAAGGATGCTTACCTTCATATTCCTATCCACAAGGATCATCATCAGTTTCTAAGGTTTGCCTTCCTGGACAAACATTATCAGTTTGTGGCTCTTCCTTTCGGGTTGGCCACAGCACCCAGAATCTTCACAAAGGTTCTAGGGTCCTTTCTGGCAGTTCTCAGACCGCGAGGCATAGCAGTGGCGCCTTATCTGGACGATATTCTAATTCAGGCATCAACATATCAACTGACAAAATCTCACACGGACATAGTGTTGTCTTTCCTGAGAGCTCACGGTTGGAAGGTGAACATAGAGAAAAGTTCACTTGTTACACATACAAGGGTTCCTTTCTTGGGAACTCTGATAGACCCGGGTCAGAAAATCAAAGATTCTAAATACTTGCCGAGCACTTCAGTCCATTCCTCTCCCATCAGTGGCTCAGTGTATGGAGGTAATTGGATTAATGGTAGCGGCAATGGACATCGTTCCGTTTGCTCGTTTTCAACTTAGACCACTGCAACTGTGCCTGCTTGGAAAGTGGAATGGGGATTATGTGGATTTATCTCCTCAGATAAATCTGGATCAAGAGACCAGAAACTCTCTTCTTTGGTGGTTGTCGCTGGATCATCTGTCCCAGGGGACTTGTTTCCGCAGACCCTCGTGGGTGATAGTGACAATGGATGCCAGCCTTCTAGGCTGGGGTGCAGTTTGGAACTCCCTGAAGGCTCAGGGTGTTTGGACTCAGGTGGAGTCTCTACTTCCAATCAATATTCTGGAATTGAGAGCAATATTCAATGCGCTTCAGGCATGGCCTCAGTTGGCTTCGGCCAAATTCATCAGATTCCAGTCGGACAACATCACGACTGTGGCTTATGTCAATCATCAGGGGGGAACAAGGAGTTTCTTAGTGATGATAGAAGTATCCAAGATAATCCATTGGGCGGAGGCCCACTCTTGTATCTGTCAGCGATCTACATCCCAAGGAGTAGAGAACTGGGAAGCAGATTTTCTAAGTCAACACACTTTTCATCCGGGGGAGTGGGAACTTCACCTGGAGGTATTTGCTTCATTGATTCTCAGATGGGGCAGACTAGAATTGGATCTGATGGCATCTCGGCATAATACCAAGCTTCCAAGATACGGATCCCAGTCAAGGGATCCTCAGGCCGAACTGATAGATGCCTTGGTTGTTCAGCCTAGCTTATGTGTTTCCACCGTTTCCTCTCCTCCCACGCGTGATTGCTCGAATAAAACATGAGAGAGCTTCAGTGATCCTGATAGCGCCTGCGTGGCCACGCAGGACTTGGTATGTGCATCTAGTGGACATGTCCTCTCTGCCACCGTGGAAACTTCCATTGAGGCAGGACCTTCTCATTCAAGGTCCTTTCCAACATCCAAATCTAATTTCTCTGCAGCTGACTGCATGGAGATTGAACGCTTGATTTTATCGAAGCAAGGTTTCTCTGATTCGGTCATCAATACTTTGATACAGGCTAGAAAGCCAGTCACTAGAAAAATCTATCATAAGATATGGCGTAAATATCTTTATTGGTGTGAATCCAAGGGTTACTCATGGAGTAAAGTTAGGATTCCTAGGATTCTGTCTTTTCTCCAAGAAGGATTGGAGAAAGGGTTATCAGCAAGTTCCTTAAAGGGACAAATTTCAGCTTTGTTAATTCTGTTTCACAAACGTTTGGCAAATGTGCCAGATGTTCAGTCTTTTTGTCAGGCTCTATCTAGAATTAAGCCTGTATTTAGACCCATTACTCCTCCCTGGAGTTTGAATTTAGTTCTTTGAGTTCTTCAATGGGTTCCGTTTGAACCCATGCATTCCATGGATATCAAATTTTTATCTTGGAAAGTTCTGTTTTTAGTTGCTATTTCTTCTGCTCAAAGAGTTTCTGAGCTTTCAGCGCTACAGTATGATTCTCCTTATCTCATTTTTCATTCTGATAAGGTGGTGTTACGTACCAAACCTGTATTTCTTCCTAAGGTTGTTTCAAATAAGAATATTAATCAAAAAAAATTGTTGTTCCTTCCTTATGTCCTAACCCTTCTTGTAAGAACGAGCGTTTGTTGCATAATTTGGATGTGGTCTGTGCCTTAAAGTTTTACTTACAGGCAACTAAGGATTTCCGTCAATCATCTTCATTATTCATTGTTTATTCTGGAAAGCGTAGGGGTCAGAAAGCTACGGCTACCTCTCTTTCTTTTTGGTTGAGAAGTATCATCCGCCTAGCATATGAGATTGCTGGACAGCAGCCTCCTGAAAGAATTACGGCTCATTCTACTAGGGCTGTGGCTTCCACATGGGCCTTTAAAAACGATGCATCTGTTGAACAGATTTGTAAGGCTGCGACTTGGTCGTCCCTTCACACTTTTTCCAAATTTTCCAAATTTGATACTTTTGCTTCTTCTGAGGCTATTTTTGGGAGAAAGGTTCTTCAAGCAGTGATGCCTTCTGTTTAGGTTCCTGTCTTGTCCCTCCCTTTCATCTGTGTCCTTTTGCTTTGGTATTGGTTTCCCACAAGTAAGGATGAAATCCGTGGACTTGTCATATCTTTGTAAAAGAAAGGTAAATTTATGCTTACCTGACAAATTAATTTCTTTTACGATATGACGAGTCCACGGCCCACCCTGTTCTTTTTAAGACAGTTTTTCTTTATATTTTTTGTAAACTTCAGTCACCTCTGCACCTTTTAGCCTTTCCTTTTCTCTTCCTATACCTTCGGCCGAATGACTGAGGGTGGAGGGGAAGGCAGGGGCTATATATACAGAACAGAAAGGGAATTGAGGAGCACTCGAGTGTTAGCAAGTGAAAACATTTATTGGACAGTTACCAATTGCACATAAACGTATGGTGAGGAGTAAATACTCCGGGGTAAAATACAGAGTAAAGTGTACAAAAAGGGAGTGCAGGAGCACTAGAACAAACGGCTTACGCGTTTCGGCCTAAGCCTTACTCATAGCCATATTAAAACAGTGTGACAAACTAACCAGTTATCATACCTAGCCCATGCACCAATTGGCCACCCGGTAAACACCCCTGCAAAAGCTGGCCAATCCAAAGTGTGTAATGTTACACACCCCTGTCGAACACACCCACCCTAATTCCCATGGTAAAGGCATTAAACACACCCACAGAACAATATTGACATAAGATTGGGTGATAGCCTGTCGGATGTCCATCCCCTCCATCTCGTGTGCTCCCGGGGTAAACTTGATAGACAGACATTTGCTGCGCGCAGCAAAAGCCGCTGCGCCCTGTGTGTCAACAAGGATCACACACCCCCAGGAAACACACGTAGCGAGGGCAAAGAGCCTGTCGTCACAAATGTATGCTGACTAATACTATAAGAGTCAGCACAGCACCGGCAATTATGCCCAATGAAATACCATATATATAGAGGTGCCAAAGACAAATGACAAAAGGCTCAAGATGGAGATCCCACCACACCTTGGGTGAAACAATAAAATAATTCAAAACCACATATGTGTACAATGTCTCCTTATTTTCCAATTCATGTGCGTAATAACATTTAATAAGTAATGTGGTTAAGGCAAGGGATTGGTACCCAAATGAATTGAGAGGGATTAAAATAAATAGAAATCAGTTTAACAATAGGGGACATATCGAGGACAAATTGAAAGGGAGAATGGGAAACTATAGCACTAGCTATAGGGAAATAGGTGACAATGGTAATACCTGGACAGAAGTCTCTTCTGAAATCCACTCCCAAACGGGAGGAACCAAAGTGGTGAATAATCTTACACCCCACACCAGTATTTAACAGGTACCTAGCATGCCAAAAGATTACATAGTAACCAGATGGGAATCTAGCCAAACTCACTGTTAATGAAAACCAGCCAATAGGGATTGGATCAATAAATACCCCACGTTCCTGACGGATGACAAATCCTTTATGGAATCATGGAACAGAAATTTATCAGATTGCTCTTTCAAGTTGATGCAACTTATTTGTGAATACAAACAGAAGGAGCTTGAGGAGGTCGCAAGCAAAATAAAGGAGGTACAAAAGGAATTGGGTACGAGAAGTGAGGAATCTAATTTCCTGAAGTTTAATAACACCCTACAGCAGGTTATAGCAGAGGCTAAAACCCTGCTTCTACAAGTGAAACACAATAAATACCTGAGGGATCAGCAGGATTATGATCTAAACAGGGTTTATATTTGGAACAGAAGGGAAAGGACACTCTTCAGAAAAGAACAAAATAGAAATTCAATTCAACCAAACCAACGAAGAGGCCCCAATAAACAGAGGCGCAATAGGGGCAGGAGAGTGAACTTTCAGGAGAGTGAGGGTGAGTCCTGGGATGGAAGCTCAGGCTCGGGCTCAGGAGGTGAAGAACCTATTCAAGAACAAATCATGAGACCCAAAGGGAATACACCCATCCTGAAACCACCAACCCCACTATTCAACATCACTTCCAATTATAGGGAGGATACCATTCCTGGTATAGGAACACACAGTACAACGGAGGAACGTGAACGCACTCAACTGGAGCAGGTTTTTTCCATCCCCCACAAAAAAACAGACGGGGGGAGGAGAAAAACAAAGTCAGGATGTAGGGTATCATTGCCCGGAGCAACGGAGGTACCCACAGAGAAGAGGCAGGAGGAGGGGGAATTACGGATACGGAACATAATCAATCTATCCAATTATTCCCCAAGTCACCAGGAGATGGAAGTCTTAAGTCTGGGACTAACATTTGTACCATCAGTGGACTTTAACTTGTTCAAGACTCTATTGAATGTCAATAAATTGATAAGGGACCTAACACTGAGAAAATGTTTCAGTACACACCCTACAGTGTGTGATGAGAGTCACGATCACATTCCGGCTAGGGCTGGGAGCTATAAAGGGTTAAAGGGACAGTCTAGGCCAAAATAAACTTTCATGATTCAGATAGAGCATGCAATTTTAAACAATTTTCCAATTTACTTTTATCCCCAATTTTGCTTTGTTCTCTTGGTATTCTTAGTTGAAGGCTTAACCTAGGAGGTTCATATGCTAATTTCTTAGACCTTGAAGCCTACCTCTTTCAGATTACATTTTAACAGTTTTTCACCACTAGAGGGTGTTAGTTCACGTATTTCATATAGATAACACTGTGCTCGTGCACGAGAAGTTATCTGCGAGCAGGCACTGATTGGCTAGACTGCAAGTCAGTCAAAAGAACTGAAAAAGGGGCAGTTTGCAGAGGCTTAGATACAAGATAATCACAGAGGTTAAAAGTATATTATTATAACTGTGTTAGTTATGCAAAACTGGGAAATGGGTAATAAAGGGATTATCTATCTTTTAAAACAATAAAAATTCTGGTGTAGACTATCCCTTTAAGAGATAATATCCTTGATTTCCAAGAATTGTGTGATGTGGGTACTCTGGAATCTTTGGAAGGGGGTACAAGGTCTAGTGACCATAATTGTGTGAAATTACCGTCATTTCGGGAAAAGTCCACATTTTATCCCCCACATTGTAGGGGCAACCTTCTTGAAAAATTCCAGAGAAGAGTGGAGAAGGATTTGTCCAGGTTACACTACAAATCAGTCAGAGGGAAGAACAGTAATCTCACTAACAAGCAGAGAAAAGCAATAGAGAGCCTGAGTGGAAATGCAAACATCATTGTCAGGGCCGCTGACAAGGGTGGGACTGTAGTCATTATGAACAGGAGTAATTTTATAGCAGAGGCGGAAAGACAGCTCCATAATGAGAATGACTACACACAACTATCAGGGGATCCCACCAGTGTATTTCAGAAACAATTGGCCTCCCTTGTAGATGATGGGGTGGAGTTTGGATTTATTGATGCCAATACTAGGAATTATTTGCTGGTAACCAACCCTGTGATTGCAACTTTCAATCATCTACCTAAGGTACATAAGACGCTTACCAATGTATACACCTAAAAGATATATCCGCGCTAAAACAGCCAACAATTTCCTATTTAAATATATTAATAGTAATAATGATTGAGTATATTAACAAAAACCCCACATAAAAGAATATATAACCACGTAACCAATATTGAGCAAATTCTTAAAAAATATATATACACAATCTATAAAATATAATAACAATGTTAGTACATAAAATTAAATAAACCAGTTACCAAAATGTCCCTGAAAAGGCACAGGAAAACACGTTTTTCAAGTCCTTAGCGGTGATATAGCACAATTACCCAGGTTGATGCAGCTTCTTTTTGGATGATCTTTCTTCTAATCACCCGGATAAATGGAACAGCTATAGCAATGGAGTAGAAAGAAGCGCAAAAAGAAAACCAAGCTTGAGTAATTTATTAAGGCAAATAAAACAAATAAACATAAAAACTTACACTCAGGTAAGTGGAAATGATCGTCTGGATTACAAATACATCCGGTGTATAGCGGCACAGGTCAGAGTCCAGCTCCACACTGACGTCAGACGCCGAGCCAGGTTCTGCCGGCTTGTTTTTTCCATCGTAGACGGATCAGTTTGTTTGTTTTATTTGCCTTAATAAATTACTCAAGCTTGGTTTTCTTTTTGCGCTTCTTTCTACTCCCTTGCTATAAATGTACAAGGGAGGCCAATTGTCAGCGGTATAGGCTCTTTATTAGAACATATGTCTGAATGGCTGGACGACATTTTACAGCCCATAGTGAGCACCCTGTGGAGCCATTTGGCCGATACAAGACATGTAATTAATCTCCTGGAAAAAGTAATCTGGCAGGACAATTACAGGTGGCTTACTGTGGACGTAAAATCCTTGTACACCTCGATCCCACATGAGAGGGGCCTGGAGGCTATTAGATTTTTCATGACCAGGCATTCTGAAAACTCTGATTTTGTTGATTATGTGGTGGAGGTAACTAGATTCCTCTTAACCCACAATTATTTTGAATTCGGTGGGGATTTTTATCTCCAAACACGGGGGACAGCGATGGGGGCCAAGTTTGCCCCTCCTATGCCAACCTGTTCATGGGTTGGTGGGAGCTGTCCCACGTCTTTGGGGATTTTTTTTTTTTTTTAAATAATTTTTATTGAGGTAAAATGGCAAACAAGAATGAAAACTTCACAAAAAAATAACATGGCAACATGCCCATTTGACATACATTTAAATTTTACAAGGTGAATTGAACAAGCATGTCTTTACAGCTGTAGAAACCAGACTTAACTCAATCCAAATGTATACCTTCAAGCCATGAGCATTACCTCATTTTTACATAAGTGCATGGATCTAGGACAAATAAAACAACTCCAAACATCTGGTAGGATGCAAGCCTAACTACATTGACCAAAATAAAACCTTGTGCAGGCTTGTGCATGTCCTTGAAGTATTCAGCTGATCCTTTAACTAAATAACATAACAAACACGGATGATTAAATAAAGGTGGGAATAGGCATCGCCCCAATTGGATTCAATCCTCAGGTTATCTCCAATACACCGGCTGATGTTGTAGACATGTGGGGTAGGCTTACTCCAGGTACCTATGATGGAATGGTAGTAATTGAAAGCAGAACTCTTCTGCGAGGCAACAGGATAGGGAAGTAAATATGGGAACTAAGGAGAAGAGGAGAGGGGGGGAAAGAGAAGGAGAAGAGAGAGAGAGAAAAAAAAAAGGGGAAAGCGGGAGGGCCTAGTGGGGACCTGCCTAGAGGGACAAAGGTCGCGTTCAATCCTATCTGTAAATGCGTTCCTGTGGGAGTAAAGTCTGCCCACTCACATATTACTCTTTTCCCAGGCTTCCCAGGGTAACCAGACCTGACCATGTAGACCCAAGTTGCCTCTACAGCTCAAAGAATATTCTTCCATAGAACGTATGTATGTGACGATCTCCCTGACCATGTTAAACGTGACTTGGGAGGATCCGAGCCAGCATCTAGCGATTGCCATTTTTGTGGCCAGGAGAATAATAATACACAGGATTTTTTCTGGCTTGTTCAATTTACCTAGTCCTAGGTGAAAAAGTGCCGTATCTGGTGTGAGATTGCGAAGCAAACCTAATTGGTCTAATATTTTCCCCACCTTCCTCCACACTCCCTGAACCTCCACACAACTCCACCAGACATGCGGATGCGTACCTCTACCTCCACACCCTCTCCAGCACAAATCCGGCCTATGAGGGAACATCTTATGTAATTGCTCCGGGACCCTATGCCAGTGCAACATCAACTTTACAAATAGCTCAAAGAGCGTAACACAATGGATCGCCCTTTTTGTGTGTCTGATAGCTGTCTGCCAGTCCACTTCGGGATAAACCTGCCCTAGTTCTCTTTCCCATTCCAGAACACGAAACTGCTTCACAAAGCCACTCGAGTCCAGAAGCAGCTGGTAATGGATCCTCATGGCTTTTTGGAGAGGTTTACCCACCAGCCACCTTCTCTCCCATTGAGTCAGCTCCCTGGGGTTCGATTTTGGGAATTTCCAAGCTATCAGCAAGGAAATTAATCTAAAATACTCAAAGTGGTATTTCCTAGGGATAACTATATTTGGCAAGTCAGGAGGTTGCAGAGCCAATCCACGGGGTGAGTAAAGATCAAGAATCTGCTTCACCCCCCAGGCAGTCCACATCTGGAGGTGTGAGTCAGGGAGACAAAACAACAGTGCTCTTATTGAATGCACAGACGAGGGGTGGGGAGCAATCTGCGGAAGGCCATGAAGGTCTCTCCACACTCTAATACAGGCCTCAATAATAGGGTTGTCCACTCCTATAAGAGCGTCTGAGTGCCTAGGGATCCAAATAAGATCCTCCAGGAGCAGTCCTGAAGGAAGCACGGCCTGTTCCAGTTGTCCCCATCTAGTTTCCTCTGGCGGGACTCCCCAAGCTGTGATATGTGACAGCATAGCTGCTTCATAATATTTACGTATGCTGGGGGCTGCAAGCCCACCATGTAGGACAGGTTTTTGTAATTGTTGCATTGCAACCCTCGGGGGTTTACCCTGCCAGATAAATCTACTTATTATGGATTGGAGGCACTTTAGAATATAATTCGGGACCCTCAATGGGATACATCTGAACAGGTATGTGGCCTTGGGCAGCAAAGTCATTTTGACTGGATCTTCCAATCCATGAGATCTCATATTTAGCCCACTTTGTGGTAAGGCTTTCAAATTCTCTCAATAGCGGGTCGAAGTTAGACCGAATCACCGTTTTCGGATCAGGAGAGAGGATGATCCCCAGATGTTTTATCTGGGTGGTCGACCAGTTAAATGGATAGGCTTCCTTTAGCTGGGAAAGTTGTGTCGGAGGGAGATTTAGGGCCAAAGCCTCAGTCTTTGTATAATTGAGTTTATAATAAGACATCTCTCCGAACTGCCTTAATCCATCAAAAACCGCCGGGAGGGACACCTCAGGCTCCAACACAAATAAGGTGAGATCGTCTGCAAATAATGCAAGCTTTTGTAAGGAATCATGGATTAAAAAGCCCTTAATCATATTGTTTTGCCTAATCATGGCGGCCAGGGGCTCAATGGAAAGGACAAAAAGAAGGGGGGAAAGCGGGCACCCCTGTCTAGTCCCGTTTTTAATCTCTAAAGGCTCTGAACAGAACCCCTTGCCCCTAATTCTAGCCGACGGGTTGGAATATAAAGCCATTACTGCTTCTATGAACTGCGCCGGAAGCCCGAAGGCCCCCATAACCTCCTCCATATACTCCCACCGTACCCTGTCAAATGCCTTTTCTGCATCTAGCGACAGGGCAACTAGTGGGAGCCCCAAGGATTTGGCTTCTGCAAATATGGTTATCAAACGACGTGTATTGTCCGAGCCTTGCCTGCCTTGCACGAATCCCACCTGATCTAAGTGTATTAGGGACGGGAGTTCCCTGCTCAGGCGGTTTGCTAAGATTTTTGAGTATATTTTAACATCCTCGTTTATTAAGGAGATGGGTCTATAACTCTCACAGCGACTAGGATCCTTACCTGGTTTGGGAATGGTCACAATTTCTGCCTCTAGGCATTCTTTAGGGAAACCTCTAGCCTGAAAGGCCGAGTTGAAAACAGTAACCAGAACCGGGCCAACCTCCACGCTTAATCTTTTGTAAAAGATAGAAGAGAAGCCATCCGGCCCCGGCGCCTTATTCAGCTTCATTCCCTTAATCACTTGTTGCACCTCAGTGATGGTGACTGGGACTGAAAGTCTCCCCCTCGCCTCCTCAGGTACCCCGGGCAAGCCAAGGCCTCCCAAGAAGCGAGAAATGTCTTCTCTTGGAAGATTCTGGTATCTCTCCGAAGAAGAGATTTGGTATAGCCTCCGGTAGTAGTCCACGAAGGCTTCCCCAATATCTCTGGGTGAGAAGCATCTTTCGCCCCCTTTCCGAATAAAGGCGATTCTGTTAGTTAGCGTTTTCTGCCGTAATCTGTTCGCTAAGAGGCGGTCCGCTTTATTGCCACTATGATAGAATTTCATTTTCAGGAATCTGAGATTCTTCTGGACCTGCTCCAATTCAAGATCGCGGATCTGGGCCTTGATATTATTCCACCTCCTAATATCAGAGGGGGAGGCACTCTCCCCAGCCTGTTTCCTCTCTAGGGCCAGCTTACCATAGAGTTGTGCCAATGTTTCAGTTTTCTTTCTTCTATTCTGGGATTCTCTTTTTATGAGTATCCCTCTCATGTATGCTTTCAGAGCTAGCCAGACCATGGACATCAGAGTTTCCCCATTGATATTGTTCTCAAGGAACTCAGTGATTTCCCTGGACCATTCGTACAGGAAAATATTCTGGAACAGATGTTCAGGCAAACGCCATCTCCTTGGCCCCTCATGCGCTCCAGTCCTATCAAGAGTGACCATCACTGCATCATGATCAGACCACATGCAAGGCACTATAGCAGAGCCACGCACCTGACCCACAGCCCACGGGTCGCAGAAAACATAATCTATCCTGGAGAAGGAGGAGTGTGGAGCAGAATAGAAGGTATGATCGCAAGCGTCCGGATGGAGAGCCCTCCATACGTCGTGGAAATCATGCTGCGCTGTCAGTTCCCTAAATTTTTGGGAGAGAAAATCTCTGTTTCTGTCGCTGCCTATGTTGGCATGTCCTGTTCTATCTTTCTCAGGGTCCCAAAGCATATTAAAGTCTCCCGCCAGGAGGGTATGACCCTGCTTTATCTTGGCTACTTGGAGGAGCAATTTCCTCAGAAAGCTAACCTGGTTAGTGTTGGGTAAGTAGGTCGCAACTAGCGTGTATAACACACTGTTTAAACGGCACACACATATCATATACCGTCCTGCCGGGTCGCTTGCCGTATAGATAGGCTCATAGGCTACCTGATCCCCTATCAATATCGACACCCCCCTAGCTTTTTTGTGGAATGTGGATGAAACGATAACTGGGAATCTCTTTGGTTTGAATCTCTCTACAGCGTCCTCAGTCCAATGGGTCTCTTGTAGGAAAGCCACATCAACCCCATGTCTAAGCAAGAATTTGAGCGCCAGACTCCTCTTAGTTGGGCAGTTCAGACCCTTGGTATTTAGGGTGCATACCTTCATGGTCAGGTCTCGACAGGGAGGTGGAGAGGAAAAAAAAAAAAAAAAAAAAAGAAGGGGGGGGGGGGGATGGGGGGAAAGATAAAAGATTAGAGAGAGTGTGGACTTAAGAGGAAGCCCCTGTTGCCTTTGGATAATGGAATATAGCTCCCCCTACCAAAGGTATATGGGTGGGTCTATAGTCCCTTGATCTCGGGGTAAGAATAGCGTATCTGCTAATGAATAATGGGGTGAGGTAAAATGTAAGATAATGGGGAGTAAATAAATAGGTGAGTGAGGGATTAGGCAAATAAGTAAGTCAGCCGGTGTATGTAGATTTTATCCCTATCTATAGTCAGCTCTGGAGCCTATAGGTTTAGAGGGTATGATAAACACCAGAGGATTTTGAATGAGTGGGAAGGGAAGGCAGGGAGCTTCCAACTCCACCGGATATAAGCCGAGGGCTCTAGAGTCCCCCAGCCACCTAGAATTTTTGTTTTGGCGAGTTAGAAAGTAATGGGGTGAGGAGAAGTGGCATGTAGTGGAATAAGTGCAGTGGAGTAAAATGGGACAAGAGTAGATGAGATGAGATGGTGAAGTTGAAACGGGAGGAGATGGGATGGGATGAGATGAGATGTAGTTAAATGAGATGAAATGAGATGAAATGAAATGAAAGGGGGGGGTGGAGCCAGCACCAGACCCACAGCCCCCCCCCCCCAAATCTGTAACTTGGGATGTAAGTGTAGTAAGACAACATCAACAAAAGTATAAACATATATAGGAAACAGTGACCTAATATAACCTCTATAGGCCCTAAGTAACATCAACCTTGTAATTCAATTTGTCAAACTAACCATCTTTACTTATGAAACAAGGAAATATTCTGAACCTAAAATCGTTAATCATGTGTCGACCTTATGATAAATAGTAAATAAGGCAGAAAGAATAGGCAGCAGGCCCAATGTAGCTCTGAAACCCCTATAACCTCTAGGGTGTGCAAGTAATCTTGTCTAGGTAAGATTCTAATAGGGGGATGAAGGCAGCCAGGCCTATAAAAGCAGTGAGTCAGTCTCAGGGCTATGGGCTTCCTGGGTTCCATTCCTGGGTGTTCGCCCTCAGTTCTGGGCTCCTGCGGGGGCGGCCGGGCCCGTTATGGTCCATAGGGGGCCTCCTAGGGGAGGCCGACGGGGACACATCTTGCCGCGGCAGCTGCCACGTCCTAATGAGCTCCTGCCCTTGTTGAGGAGTCAGAATGATATGTTGAGCTCCATCTTTAGTGACTATTAGTTTGGTTGGGAATCCCCACCTATATCGAACTTGATTGCTTCTTAGGACTTTGGTGACCTCTGCAAAGCTTCTCCTTTGAGCCAAGGTGTAGGAGGACAAGTCTGGGAACAGCGAGACCTCTCTGAATTGCCCATTAAGTTGTGGTGAACGCAGCATTGCTCTCATCAGTTTATCTTTGTATGAGTAGTAGTGTAGTCGGGCTATAGTGTCTCTAGGTTTACCAGGAGGGAGATTTCTAGGTCTCGCCGTCCGATGAATTCGGTCTATTCTATTTGCATCTCCAGCGGCAGGCCCAAGAATGGACTGGAAGAGGCGGTGAGCGTATTCCTCCAAATCTTGCGGAAGAACCGACTCAGGAATTCCTCTAAGTCTCACATTATTTCGCCTGGATCTATCTTCCAGATCTGCTACTTTCGTCTCCAAGGAAGACACTTGATCTGTCAGGCTTTGCGTCTGGCCCACCCAGTTAGCATGGTCCACCATAAGATCTTCCTGTTTCCGTTCGATGGTATCAGTTCTCTCGCTGATAGAGGTAATATCACGTCTCAGATCCTCAAACGATCTCTCCAGTTTGTCAAACCGTCTAGTGAGGGTCTGGTTCTGGTTTTCAAACATGCGCTGAATAGACTCTAGCGGTAAGGTCGGGGCGTCCCCCTTGCTTCTGCTTGGAGTGTTGGAGGAAGAGAGCCTGCTCTCCATGTGGTCATCTAACATGTCTGAAGTGATAGAATGTTCGTCTTCCGATCCGGCAGGATCTCTTTGTCCGCGTGGGTGGAAATGATTCATCACGGTTTTCTTAGGCCCAAAGTTGCCTTTTTGTTTTTTCTTAGCTTGTTGCGACATATTGGCTGGGACTTTCACCGCTGGTATAGCCACTGTAGTGCTTAATGTTTAGATGTTATCTTCTTAGAGTATGTGAGCGGGGGGGGGGGGGGCATAGGGCCTTTCTTACACTGACATATTGCGAACTGACTCACTTAGGGTACACAGGGCTATGCACACTGAGTATTGGTCCCCCATAAGGGGGGGGGCACCTGTATCTGCAAGAGGCCAAAAGGCTGTGACTTTATTTAATTCTTAACTAAAGGTTAAACCACCTTGGTTATAAAACCCTTGTGCTGCCCTCTCTCTGGGGAGTTGTCACCTTAGGACGATGCGGGAAAAAGGGAGAGGGATATGACCCGCCATCGAAAGCCTGACGGGAAAGGGAAGAGAGGGCGCGCCTAGTACCTGAAGGAAAGTTATGTTATATATGCAAATGTTTCTCAGTTTAACTCAATAACACTTACAACAAGATGGCATAGATCTAGAGCCTACATGTGAAATGAAGCAGGTTAAACAGCACAGAATTACATTAATATAAGTGACATAAACAGGGTCCTAGAGTAATAGTATCTAGGTTGGGACCAACTCTATTGTTACACCTTTATGTGGCCCTCTCCTGGGGAAGTCGTCACCATATGACGATGCGGGGAAAGGAACAGGGATATGACCCGCCAGCGATAGCCTGGCGGGAAAGGGAGGAGAGGACACACCTAGTGCCTAAGGAGGAAGTTTATGGTATGTGTTCAAGCGTACCTCAGTTTAGGTCAAATATACCTTCACTAATGTAACATGGACACAGAGCCTAAAATATAGAATGCAGCAGGTTAGGTATAGGTATAAATCCTGAAATTGAAAGTATAGCAGGTTAACCAGTACAAAGTTGCATTCACATAGAGAAGCCCCTAAAACAGTGTTTGTATAAAGAGCAACTATGGATGGTATTATACAGAGGGACCTGCAAGGAAAAAATAAGCGTTATCAGGCAGAGACTAAAATAAAATGCATGCCCCCAGTAAAGGAAAACACTCCACTCCGGGTAGTTCACCACAGAGACACATATGCTGACACAGCAGCCAAAATGGGTTATTTTGTAAGGATCCTCTTTTTTTTTTTTCTTTTTTTTTTTCCCCTTTCTTTCTTTTTTTTTTAATTAGTTCTTGAATAACTATGCACAAGCTTCAATGCGTATTACCGCAAGAGAGAAAGGACGTGCTAAATTAGTCTGTAGATAGGAAGCTGTAAAGGTCTAACCCATCCAGGAATTATAAGTGCCCAGTGTTGGGGGCTTGTAGAAATGGTCAGGCAGCGTGGCCTCAAAGGGCCGTGGTAAAGCCTATGAAAGCTGCCTCAGCAGTCAGAGTCCCCAGCAGAGCCCCCTAGGAGTTGAAGGGTAGAGACCCTGGTGGACTGTGATCCAGACAGATGGGGGCCAGTAAATAGATCCTGACACCCCGCCCCCCAATAAGGCACCTCCACAGGGACCGGAAAGTTCAGCCTTAGGCCCCTAAGAGAAAACAATATAGGTCCCCAGCAGTATAGTTATGCGCCTTAGAAGTATCCCAGTGAGGGGGGGGGGAGACCCAGCGGACCCAGTGATGAAAAGATTGCGCCCCAGGGGGTTCAGTGGCCGGGTACAGGAAAAATAGTTGTGAGCACAGTATAGTGGTGTATCAGTACCTGTGCTTCCACGTGGTTGAGGCCCACTCAGCGGATCCTAGGGGTCAGAGAAAACTGTCGGCACATCCAGGTAGTCCCTTTCAGACTACTGTGCTGCCCAAAACTCGGGGTATACACCAGGAGATCACTGACGGCCCGGCTGCAGCGGCATATCACTGGTGTCTGGAAAGTGCCTCAGCAGGATCGGAGCTGTTTGCGGAGGGGGCACCAAGGCCCAAGATGGCGGCTGTTCGCGCCTTCACTGAGAAGCCATGCAGCAGGGCAGGCTGGACACCACCTGTGTAGAGTTGAGAGTTCGTCGGATTCAGCTGGGGTCAGGTCCCCTACTCAGCACACTTCAAGCAGGGTCTTCAGGGCGCCAAAACACACATCAACCTCCCGGTAAGGAAATGGCTTGCTAGGTGTATGCAGTGCGATATGGAGTGAGCTGGAGGCTGATATGGACAGTGGAAGAGGTAGCTAGTTCTCCGGAGCGGAGCCCCGACCCTCCGGAGATAAGGGACCACTATAGCTACAACCAAGTTAGAGTACTCAGTCCAAGTATTAAGTGGCCTCCCAGCCTGTTATCTAGGTCTCTTCTCCAACTACTTTGGGGCTTTCTAACAGTGCCCAATTATCAATAGAAGGTGTCCGATAGCCCTGGAGTGGGTCCCCAGCCCTCCAGGTCAGAGCCGTCAGCAGTCCCGTCGAGGCAGGCAGCAAATGTGATCGCAGCAGGTTAGGGAGTCAGTTCAGTAACCCCAACGTGGCTGTTCAAAAGTATATGCAGGACCCAAACTATATAGTTAAAGTAGTAAGCTATATCCCCCAATAGTTTAGTCAGATTAGCTGCGGGTATTCTTAGTTATAACCCTTTTTCAAACTTATAAACTCGGGAGCTCAGTGTGTGCACGTCTATACAGTGCTGTGGCTAGCTCCGCCCCCCCATCTTTGGGGATTTGAATCCCCACCGGGGTGAGATCATGTGGTTTGGACGCTACATAGATGACCTCCTCTTTATTTGGAAAGGCTCTGAATCCCGTTTAGAGGAGTTCAGTACCTATCTAAACATGAATACTGTAGGTATTACCCTCATAGGCATCCCAGGCAAAGAGGTAGCCACTGAGGTGTACTACAAACCGATAGCGGGAAATTCCCTTCTCCACGCCTCTAGCTATCATCCCCGAAGGGTTTTCGGGGGTGTGGCTTAGAGCCAGTTCATCCGCCTGAAGAGAAATTGCTCTGTACCATCTGTCTACGAGGCAAGGGTGGATGAATTGGCTCTGAGATTAAGTGAGAGAGGTTACAACATACGGACCATAGTGAAGGCCAGACATGCTGTGGAGAGGATACCCCGGGCTAACCTATTAGACCCAGGCAGTAGCAAATGGAAAGAGGCCCTTTTGTGGGATAGACCTGACCCCAAAGTCACTTTCATCACAGAATACTCTAGACCAGTGCTTTCCAAACTGTGTGTCGGGACACACTAGTGTGTCGGCAGCAGTGTGTAGGTGTGTCCCTGCTTCAGCACAATTTTTTTTAAATTGAATTCTTTTTTTTTTAAATTGTTTTTTGGTTTCTCACTTTCCGCCTGCTTGCTACGCATATCACATGGTTGATACGTGATTGATACCTAGTGGTTCACAGATCATCTTAACCAATTGGCACAGCTAAGTGGGAACTGAAACTATTACCATTGGCGGATTTGGCGGCAAATTGGCTCCTGACTGCACATGTAGTCTCCTTAATTGGCTTGTGACTGCAAGTGTAGCCAGTGAGTGGGACAGCAGTGTGTTTGCAGCGTAGGCAGTAGTCAGTCAGACTCACAGAGCTCTGAGGGTGGCATCTTAAACGCTGAGCTGAAGTCAGAAGTCAGTGGGGTTTTTTTGCAGCTAGCTCCCAGTAGTGCATTGCTGCTCCTGCTCTTGATATATGGATAGGAAGTAGAAGCTTAAAAATGCTTGATGATTAAATGCGAGTGTCTTTATCTAATATTACACCAAATATTCAGAAACTGTGTTCAACCCATCAACCTCATACATCCCATTAAAATAGTAAGTAGCTATTGGTGTTACTAAACTTTTTTTAATTCTTGCACATACATACTGTTACTTGTAAATACATTTAGTTATTATATAATTTATGTATGTGTTTGTATCTCTTAAAACAAGTTAGTTTAACCTCCTTTTTGCTAGTACAACTGAATTACTGTGTCGTGAAATGATGTAGGTCTAAAAAGTGTGTCACCAACATAACAAGTTTGGAAAGCTCTGCTCTAGACAGTATCATGAGATCTGTCAGATTGTGGCAGATTGTGGCAAAACATCTTAAGCTCTTGTCAGCGGATGATGGTCTAACTGATGTGATTGACTGGGGGGTCAGGTTTGCTTACAAAAGGAATAAAACTATTGGAAATTCTGTTGCACCTACCAGAATCAAGCCTATTGGATCCAATCCCTCCTCTTGGCTCACCTGTTTGGGCACCTTTAGATGTCATTATCATGCGTGTGTTGCGTGTGAGAGATTATCAGTTGGCAATTCGTTTGTTTCTTCAGCAACAGGCGAAAGATTTGAAATGAAGTTTTGTTGAAGTTTTGTTTGAATTGCAGACACACTTTTGTCATTTATCTTATCACATGCAACATTTGCTTGGGTCTCACTACAAGGGAGGCCAGAACACGTATAAAAGAACACCTGTCCGACATTAGGATGGGCATAATGACCATCCCTCTTGTAAAACATTTTGTTTATGAGCATCAGAAGTCATCCAGATGTTTTGTCTGGATACTCATCGACAGGGTACCATACAAAAAGGGCTTGGCTGATCGAACCTCTAAATTGGGAGAGAGGGAGGCCTTCTGGATCTTTAAATTGAGAACCAGGTTTCCAGAAGGCCTCAACTCTGAGTTCGATCTGATCAACTTTTGGTCTACCTAATATGATTTAATTCAATAACTTTCTCCTTTGGTGCTTTTTATGTTCCCCCTATAACCCCTTTGGGACGAATTTAGTCCCGTCTGGTGGGACCCGGTCGATAATCATCCCTATTGGCTGGTTTTCATTTACAGTGAGTTTGGCTAGATTCCCATCTGGTTACTATGTAATCTTTTGGCATGCTAGGTACCTGTTAAATACTGGTGTGGGGTGTAAGATTATTCACCACTTTGGTTCCTCCCGTTTGGGAGTGGATTTCAGAAGAGACTTCTGTCCAGGTATTACCATTGTCACCTATTTCCCTATTGCTAGTGCTATAGTTTCCCATTCTCCCTTTCAATTTGTCCTCAATCTGTCCCCTATTGTTAAACTGATTTCTATTTATTTTAATCCCTCTCAATTCATTTGGGTACCAATCCCTTGCCTTAACCACATTACTTATTAAATGTTATTACACACATGAATTGGAAAATAAGGAGACATTGTACACATATGTGGTTTTGAATTATTTTATTGTTTCACCCAAGGTGTGGTGGGATCTCCATCTTGAGCCTTTTGTCATTTGTCTTTGGCACCTCTATATATATGGTATTTCATTGGGCATAATTGCCGGTGCTGTGCTGACTCTTATAGTATTAGTCAGCATACATTTGTGACGACAGGCTCTTTGCCCTCGCTACGTGTGTTTCCTGGGGGTGTGTGATCCTTGTTGACACACAGGGCGCAGCGGCTTTTGCTGCGCGCAGCAAATGTCTGTCTATCAAGTTTACCCCGGGAGCACATGAGATGGAGGGGATGGACATCCGACAGGCTATCACCCAATCTTATGTCAATATTGTTCTGTGGGTGTGTTTAATGCCTTTACCATGGGAATTAGGGTGGGTGTGTTCGACAGGGGTGTGTAACATTACACACTTTGGATTGGCCAGCTTTTGGAGAGGTGTTTACCGGGCGGCCAATTGGTGCATGGGCTAGGCATGATAACTGGTTAGTTTGTCACACTGTTTTAATATGGCTATGAGTAAGGCTTAGGCCGAAACGCGTAAGCCGTTTGTTCTAGTGCCCCTGCACTCCCTTTTTGTACACTTTACTCTGTATTTTACCCCGGAGTATTTACTCCTCACCATACGTTTATGTGCAATTTGTAACTGTCCAATAAATGTTTTCACTTGCTAACACTCGAGTGCTCCTCAATTCCCTTTCTGTTCTATATTCATGTTTTTGGCCTGAGTGAGCACGGAGGTTTAAGCAAGTGGCTGCAGGGTGGCCCATCAATTAACGGATTTTCTGTGTTCGGACTGAAGACAGCTGCAGCTCTCCGTGGGATGTGGCCAACTGACGAAGTGGATACAGTCACAGGCCGGATATCCTGACAGGTGGCCTGCTTGCATTGCAAGGTATGTGCGATACATCGAATGGAGAACTGTGTTACACTGCTTATTTATTTACTGCATAAACTGCTCTGTATGTGAGGGTGCGTGTAACCAGAAGGTCTGTTCCTGAACACTTTGCCGGATAGGAGGATTGAGGTCACCTCTCTGTCATTAGGCACATCTGGTTTTCAGGGGTGGGGACTATAGAATCTGGACTTGTCTATAAGGGAAATTTGCCGCTACTGGCAGCATCAGCACACAGTCCCCCACCACCCCTTTGGCTGGTTTTACACCCTATTTATTTCTCACCTCAATTTTCGCATTTGCTATATATACAGCTCTGCTGTGGTGCTCTTTACCACTTCCTGTTAGCAGGAGGTTAATATCCCACAAGTAAGGATGAAATCCGTGGACTTGTCATATCGTAAAAGAAATTAATTTATCAGGTAAGCATAAATTAACTTTTTTTTGCTCACATCCCTTTAATATAGAAACATAGATTTTGAGGACATACTGTATAAGAACAATATGCATGTCAAGCCTGCCCATATTTCCTAGGCAGTCGTGGTCAACTTGATAAAATAGGAGGGCCATGGGCATCCGGAGGGGGACAAGAAGGGGCACTTGCTCCCCCCCTGGAATTTGCAAGCACACAGTATTTGCTCCAGGTCACTGTAGATTATATTATTAAGTCCAGTGGTGGTGCAGGTACAGACGTACCAGTGACTGCCAAACTGTTTATATATTTTTTTACCTAACATTGCAGCTCTACCGATTGTGGCATAGCTGCTTTACTGTCATTTCCAGTGATGTTTTAGCACATTCTACTTGTTCCCTTATTCTGAAGTTCCTGTGCAGTGACTCACAAAAAAAAACTAGAGTGGATTGTGCTTCTAAATGCTGCTGAGGGAATGGAGGTGCAGAACGGGTGTGGGAGCTAGCTAATGCTCGGAATGAAGTCCAGCCCTTAGAGTTGTGCGGTAGGAGGTAGATTGTCAGCAACTGGCATGTAAGTGTCAATGTTTCTATATTTATCTTAAAGTGGGTTTTATATGTATGTGTGTGTCACTGTAAGCAAGTGTGTAAGTTTGTTCTTGTGTATGTGTGTATGTGTGTGATTGAGCAAGTGTGTGTGTGTTTGTGTCCTGAGTGTGTATATGTGTGTGAGCAAGAGTGTGTGTTTGAGTGTGTGTCAGCAAACGTGTACCTTGTAGGTGTTATAAGAAGCATATATTGTAGAACTGGGTTGCAGTGCTTAGATGAAGAATATTCAGGGGTTATGCCTCTGATCTGATATATTTTGGTATATAAGTGGCATGATGATTCCGCAGAGACTATGCATCTGATCTCAGATCTCATTGGGCACAGAGCTGGCATAAAGTAGTCAAACAATATTAGGGGGTAGATTTATTAAATGTCGGGCGGACATGATCTGCTGTGTCCATCTGACATCGCTAAATGCCGACATAATACACTGTTGGCATTTAACATTGCACTGTAGGCATTTAACATTGGCCGCTAGCAGGGGGTGTCAATCATCTGGATACTTGTCCGCCACCTCAGAGGTGGTGGATGAGTTAAGGAGCAGCGGTCTTACGACTGCTGCTTCTTAACTATTGTTAACTATTGTTAATCTGTATTCGCAACTTATTGAATCTTGCCCTAGGTCTTATCTGGGCATATAGCAGCAAAGCTTCTAAGACCATACATCTGTTCAGACATCTAATTTAGGTTAGGTGGCCATGTATCTGACCTTATCTCTTATTAGAGGGTACTGCTGATGTCTCATTTGGATGTATATTTTGCACAAATGGGGCTACAGGGGCATGGAAAGGGATGGAATAGCATGTATGTGATCTTAACTATTACTTGCTCAGTGATCAAGTGCCCTAGCGGCATGAAATGCGTTTGATGCGGAGGGTCTAGGCTCTCTCACTTTGTCTTTTTTTATATATGGTTTTATGGTGCAGTGCAAGTGCCTTTGATGTTTTTACTCTACTGAATAAATTCAGATTTTCTTTATCTACTACCGTTCTGGTTTTCTTGAGTGCTGGAATTGCATTGAAGTTCCAGATTACGGCGGCGACCGTATGAAGAGGATGCTCCACGCTGGATGTCTTCAGGATGGACCCGCTCCGCGCCGGTTGAATGAAGATAGAAGATGCCGTCTGGATGAAGACTTCTTGCCGCCTGGATGAGGACTTCGCCGCCTGGATGAAGATCGAAGAGGCCGCCTGGATAAAGACTTCTTGCCGGCTGGATGGATCCTTCAAGCGGGACTTCAATAACTGTAAATGGCTCGTCGGGGGTTAGTGTTAGGTTTATTTAAGGGTTTTTTGGGTGGGTTTTATTTTTAGATTAGGTTCTGGGCATGTAAAAGAGCTAAATGCCTTTTTCAGGGCAATGGCCATACAAATGCCCTTTTCAGGGCAATGGGGAGCTTAGGTTATTTTAGATGGTGGTGGTGAGTTTTACTTTTGGGAGGTGTTTGTATTTTTTTTATTTTAATAGGGCTATTAGATTAGGTGTAATTTTTTTTATTTTTGATAATGTGTTTTTTTCATTTTTCCTAATTTAGTGTGTTTTTTTTTTATAACTTAGTGGGGGTTTTTCTCTGTAATTTAGTAATTTGTAATAAGGTTTAATAGTATATTTAATTAATTTGAGTAGGGTTAGGGTTTTTTAATATGTAATTTAGTTAATTTAATTGTAGTATAATAGTTAGGGTAGGTTAATTCATATTTTAAAATAGTTTTTTTTTAATTCTACAGGTAAGTTTAAATTTATTTGAAGATAGGGATGTTGTAATTTTAATTTAAAGTTAGCGGGTTGTTAGGTTTAGGGGTTAATAGCTTCATTTAGTTTATGGCGATGTGGGGGGCTGACGGTTTAGGGGTGAATAGGTTTAGTTAGTGGTAGTGATGTGGGAGGCCAGAAGTTTAGGGGTTAATACTTTTATTTAGGTTGCAGTGGGGTCGGGGAGCGGCGGGATAGGGGTTAATACTTTTATTTAGGTTGCGGCGGGGTCGGGGAGCGGCGGGATAGGGGATAATACATTTATTTAGGTTGCGGCGGGGTCAGGGAGCAG
Source organism: Bombina bombina (assembly GCF_027579735.1). NCBI lineage: Eukaryota > Metazoa > Chordata > Amphibia > Anura > Bombinatoridae > Bombina > Bombina bombina. Next base: position 420,561,325 of record NC_069503.1, on the reverse strand, counting down.
CGGGATAGGGGTTAATAACTTTATTTATGTTGCTGCAGTATTGGGGAGTGGCAGGATAGGGGTTAAACATTTTTGTATAGTGGCGGAGTTTAGTGACAGGGTATAAATAATGTTTGGAAAAAGCCGAATAGATGCAAGATCGATGACTGCTAGTTAACAATAGTCCGATGCTCATCGCCCTGTACTTGGTGCGCGTCTTTTTGCTGGCTTTTTTCATAACTAAGGAGAGCGTAATGAGATACGCGGCCACAATGTTAGACGATGTTAGGCAAGCGTATTGGTGCCAGCGAACGCAACAAAGTTGAGGCTTTGATAAATATCCCCCCAAGTCTGCTCTGTACCAGAAAAAAATATACATAGAGGTAAAAGTAATTTTTTAAGCCAGTAACCAACTCTATTCCAGAGTTTTTGCACCATTGGGCAGTTCCATAAGCAATTTATTATATCAGCATTATTGAAATAAAATTAAAAACAATAAAGAATTTTTTGGATATTACATATATCTTTTTAAGGGGGTAGATATGTTCTATTCAATACTCTTACATGTGATTCCCTTCACACTGAGGAGACTGAAGCCTTTTCTACTCTGGAAAAACGTGTGTTAAGTTCGTCTATACTAATAACATAATTTATGTAAGAATTTACCTGATAAATTCATTTCTTTCATATTTGCAAGAGTCCATGAGCTAGTGATGTATGGGATATACAATCCTACCAGGAGAGGCAAAGTTTCCCAAACCTCAAAATGCCTATAAATACACCCCTCACCACACGCACAATTCAGTTTAACGAATAGCCAAGTAGTGGGGTAATAAAGAAAGGAGTAAAAAGCATCAACAAAGGAATTTGGAAATAATTGTGCTTTATACAAAAAAATCATAACTGCCATAAAAAGGGTGGGCCTCATGGACTCTTGCCAATATGAAAGAAATTAATTTATCAGGTAAATTCTTACATAAATTATGTTTTCATTCATGTAATTGGCAAGAGTCCATGAGCTAGTGACGTATGGGATAGCAATACCCAAGATGTGGAACTCCACGCAAGAGTCACTAGAGAGGGAGGGATAAAAAAAACAGCAATTTTCCACTGAAAAAACTTAATCCATAAACCAAACTATAAGTTTTTTTCCATAAATGAAAAGAAAAACGTAAAACGTAAGCAGAAGAATCAAACTGAAACAGCTGCCTGAAGAACTTTTCTTCCAAAAACTGCTTCCGAAGAAGCAAATACATCAAAACGGTAGAAATTAGTAAATGTTTGCAAAGAAGACCAAGTTGCTGCTTTGCAAATCTGATCAACTGAAGCTTCATTCTTAAAAGCCCATGAAGTGGAGACTGATCTAGTAGAATGAGCTGTAATTCTCTGAGGCGGGTCTTGACCCGACTCCAAATAAGATTGATGAATCAAAAGCTTTAACCACGAAGCCAAGGAAACAGCAGACCTTTCCTAGAACCAGAAAAGATAACAAATAGACTAGAGGTCTTCCTGAAATCTTTAGTAGCTTCAACATAATATTTCAAAGCTCTTACCACATTCAAAGAATGTACGGATCTCTCCAAAGAATTCTTAGGATTAGGACACAAGGAAGAAACAACAATTTCTCTATTAATGTTGTTAGAATTCACAACCTTAGGTAAGAATTTAAATGAAGTCCACAAAACTGCCTTATCCTGATGAATAACCAGAAAAGGAGATTCACAAGAAAGAACAGATAATTCAGAAACTCTTCTAGCCGAAGGGATGGCCAAAAGGAACAATACTTTCCAAGAAAGTAGTTTAATGTCCAAAGAATGCATAGGGGCATATGTATCAAGCTCCATATGGAGCTTGATGCCCCGTGTTTCTGGCGAGTCTTCAGACTCGCCAGAAACAGCAGTTATGAAGCAGCGGTCACAAAGACCACTGCTCCATAACCTGTCCGCCTGCTCTGAGCAGGCGGAAACACTTCGCCGGAAATCAACCCGATCGAGTACGATTGGGTTGATTGACACCACCCTGCTGGCGGCCGATTGGCCGCAAGTCTGCAGGGGGTGGCATTGCACTAGCAGCTCTTGTGAGCTGCTGGTGCAATGCTGAATACAGCGAGTGTATTGCTCGCCGTATTCGGCGAGGTCTGGCGGACCTGATCCGCAGTGTCGGATCAGGTCCACCAGACCTTAATAACTAGAGGCCATAGGCTCAAAAGGAGGAGCCTGTAAGGCCTTCAAAACCAAATTAAGACTCCAAGGAGGAGAGATTGATTTAATGACAGACTTGATATGAACCAAAGCCTGTACAAAACAGTAAATATCAGGAAGCTTAGCAATCTTTCTGTGAAATAAAACAGAAAGAGCAGAGATTTGTTCCTTCAAGGAACTTGCAGACAAACCCTTATCCAAACCATCCTGAAGAAACTGTAAAATCCTAGGAATTCTGAAAGAATGCCAAGAGAATGTATGAGAAGGACACCATGTAATATAAGACTTCCAAAATTGATAATAAATCTTTCTAGAAACAGATTTACGAGCCTGTAACATAGTATTAATCACTGAGTCAGAGAAACCTCTATGACTAAGCACTAGGCGTTCAATTTCCATACCTTCAAATTTAATGATTTGAGAACCTGATGGAAAAATGGACCTTGAGACAGAAGGTCCGGCCTTAATGGAAGTGGCCAAGGTTGGCAACTGGACAGCCGAACAAGATCTGCATACCAAAATCTGTGAGGCCATGCTGGAGCCACCAGCAACACAAACGATTGCTCCATGATGATTTTGGAGATCACTTTTGGAAGAAGAACTAGAGGCGGAAAAATATAAGCAGGTTGATAACACCAAGGAAGTGTCAACGCATCCACTGCTTCCGCCTGAGGATCCCTGGACCTGGACAGGTACCTGGGAAGTTTCTTGTTTAAATGAGAAGCCATCAGATCTATTTCTGGAAGACCCCACAGCTGAACAACCTGAGAAAACACATCTGGATGGAGGGACCACTCCCCCGGATGTAAAGTCTGACGGCTAAGATAATCCACATCCCAATTGTCTATACCTAGGATATGAATCACAGAAATTAGACAGGAGCTGGATTCTGCCCAAGCAAGTATCCAAGATACTTCTTTCATAGCTTGGGGACTGTGAGTCCCACCCTGATGATTGACATATGCCACAGTTGTGATATTGTCTGTCTGAAAACAAATGAACGGTTCTCTCTTCAACAGAGGCCAAATCTGAAGAGCCCTGAAAATCACACAGAGTTCCAAAATATTGATTGGTAATCTCGCCTCTTGAGATTTCCAAAACCCTTTGTGCTGTCAGAGATCCCCAAACAGCTCCCCAACCTGAAAGACTTGCATATGTTGTGATCACAGTCCAGGTTGGACAAGCAAAAAAGGCCCCTTGAACTATACGATGGTGATCTAACCACCAAGTCAGAGATAGTCGAACATTGGGATTTAAGGATATTAATTGTGATATCCTTGTATAATCCCTGCACCATTGGTTCAGCATACAAAGCTGAAGAGGTCTCATGTGAAGACGAGCAAAGGGGATCGCGTCCGATGCTGCAGTCATGAGATCTAAAACTTCCATGCACATAGCTACTGAAGGGAATGACTGAGACTGAAGGTTCCGACAGGCTGCAACCAATTTTAAACGTCTCTTATCTGTTAGAAACAGAGTCATGGACACTGAATCTATCTGGAAACCTAAAAAGGTGACCCTTGTCTGAGGAATCTAAGGACATTTTGGTAAATTGATCCTCCAACCATGTCTTTGAAGAAACAACACTAGTTGATTCATGTGAGATTCTGCAGAATGTAAAGACTGAGCTAGTACCAAGATATCATCCAAATAAGGAAACACCGCAATACCCCGCTCTCTGATTACAGAGAGTTGAGCACCGAGAACCTTTGAAAAGATTCTTGGAGCTGTTGCTACGCCAAAAGGAAGAGTGACAAATTGGTAATGCTTATCTAGAAAAGAGAATCTCAGAAACTGATAATGATCTGGATGAATCGGAATATGAAGATATGCATCCTGTAAGTCTATTGTGGACATATAATGTCCTTGCTGAACAAAAGGCAGAAAAGTCCTTATAGTCACCATCTTGAAAGTTGGTTTTCTTACATAACAATTCAAAATTTTCAGATCCAGAACTGGTCTGCATGAATTTTCTTTCTTTGGGACAATGAATAGATTTGAATAAAACCCCAGACCCTGTTCCTGAAACAGAACTGGCATGATTACCCCTGAAAACTCCAGCTCTGAAACACACTTCAGGAAAGCCTGAGCTTTACTGGATTTGCTGGGATGCGTGAAAGAAAAAATCTTCTCACAGGAGGTCTTACTCTGAATCCTATTCGGTACCCATGAGAAACAATACTCAAAATCCATTGATTTTGGACAGAATTTATCCAAACATCCTTGAAAAATCTTAATCTGCCCCCTACCAGCTGAGCTGGAATGAGGGCCGCACCTTCATGCAGACTTGGGAGCTGGCTTTGGTTTCTTAAATGGCTTGGATTTATTCCAATTTGAAGAAGGTTTCCAATTGGAAACAGATTCCTTGGGGGAAGAATTAGGTTTTTGTTCCTTAATTTGTTGAAAGGAACGAAAACGGTTAGAAGTTTTAGATTTGCCCTTAGGTCTTTTATCCTGAGCCAAAAAAACTCCCTTCCCTCCAGTGACAGTTGAATTAATCGAATCCAACTGAGAACCAAATAATTTATTACCTTGGGAAGAAAGAGATAGCAATCTGGACTTAGAAGTCATGTCAGCATTCCAAGATTTAAGCCACAAAGCTCTTCTAGCTAAAATAGCTAAAGACATAGATTTAACATCAATTTTGATGATATCAAAAATTGCATCACAAATAAAATGATTAGCATGTTGAAGGAAGCGAACAATGCTAGACAAATCAGAATCCAATTCTTGTTGCGCTAAATTTTCCAACCCAAAAGTTGATGCAGCTGCAACATCAGCCAAAGAAATTGCAGGCCTGAGAAGATGACCTGAATAGAAATAGACTTTCCTTAGATAAGATTCAAGTTTCCTATCTAAAGGATCTTTAAAAGAAGTACTATTTTCCATAGGAATATTAGTACGTTTAGCAAGAGTAGAGATAGCCCCATCAACTTTGGGGATCTATTCCCAAAATCCAATGTAACTGCTGGCAAAGGATACCATTTTTTAAACCTTGAAGAAGGAATAAAATAAATACCAGGCCTATTCCATTCCTTAGAAATCATATCAGAAATAGCATCAGAAACTGGAAAAACCTCTGGAGTAACCACAGGAGGTTTATAAACAGAATTTAAACGTTTACTTGATTTAATATCAAGAAGACTAGTTTCCTCAATATCCAATGTAATCAACACTTCTTTTAACAAAGAGCGAATATTCTCCATTTTAAATAAATAAGTGTCACGCTCGGCCGCTGGGAAGCTCCGGCGGTCCTCTCTGTGTGCATGATTGACAGGTAGTCTGAGCCGTCCCTTCCTAATGATGTCATTACCAGGCTTTTTATTCCGGGCTTCCTGTTTCTTCAGTGCCCGTTTGTTTGTTACTCTTTGTGGCTCCTGTGAGGACTTCGATGTGGAAACTCTCTAACTGCTGATTTTCTGTTGCCAAACTCTGCAAAGACTGACTATGCTGGGTTAACCCTCAAACTTCCAGATAACCTGTTGCCAAACAATTGCAAGTACTGTTTATTCTGTGAAACTCTCAAACTGCATGTTTACCTGTTGCCAAACTCTGCAAGGACTGACTACACAGTGTTTACCCTCAAACTGCCTGATAACAAGTTACCTACTCCTGCATTATTAACTGTTTCTTGTTTTACCCTTCCTCTGTCTGAGTATAAGTGGACTATTCCTGCTTTCCTGATTCTGTGGAAGACATTTCCTGAAACCAGTTCCTTACTCAGAAGTCTATTTGGCTGATATCTTGAATTACTTTGGACTCAGGCTAACTCTGCTCCATATCGTGAGTACATTGTTTTTTAGAGGTTGTCGTGGGGTCACGTCCTGGATTAAACTCAGAGTGCAAGAGTGTTGTTTAAGTTCGCCCTAGCATTTGGGTCTTCTTCTGCACATTTCCTAACCTGATAGTACAAACGGGCCATAATATGGCTGTGGCTCTACAAGGGAAACTTCTAGGAAATCATTCTGCTTATTTGCAATCTTTGGATTCCAAGCTTGACCAGATTACTGCTCTGCTACATAACCTCTCCGCTCCTTGTCAAGCTACTGTGACTCCTGCTGCAGCTGCTACTAGCTCCAATGCTGTCTTTAACCCACCTCAACCTGTCGGACAGTATATACCACGAATCCCACTTCCAGATAAATATGACGGTAATCCTGAAAAATGCCGTGGATTCTTTAATCAATGTCGTTTACACTTCAGAAACAATCCTCAAGTTTTTTCCAATTCTACTTCCAAAATCACCTTTATTATTTCCCTCATGAAGGGTAAGGCTCTAGCCTGGGTGTCTCCTCTTTTATAGAAGAATGATCCTTTACTACAGGATGTGGAATTATTTGTGTCCATTTTTTCTTCTGTGTTTGACAAGCCTGGGAGGTCTGCAGCTGCAGAGACAGGATTGTTGGATCTGAGACAGGGATCCCTTTCGGTAGCTCAATATGCTATTGAATTCAGGACGCGGAAACTGATTGTAACCATGGAGCCTTACGGACAGCCTTTCGCAAGGGACTTTGTGAACGCCTTAAGGATGAACTTGTATTTCGAGAACTCCCCGATTCATTGGAGGGTCTTATCAATTTGCGTATTACTCTTGACGCCCGGCATTCTGAACGTCTTCAGGAGAGAGATAGGAATCAGAGATCCTTTGTTAAATCTTCTGTTCGTCCCCCTATTCGAACCTCAAGTCTGTCTAATAATAATTCCTAATCTCCTGAGTCTGTGGAACCCATGGAAGTAGGAGCTATTAAATTGTCAGAAGCTGAGCGCCATAGAAGGCGTACTCTTGGATTATGTCTGTATTGTGGTACCAAAGGACATTTACTGAAGGACAGTCTTATCCGGATAGTAAAAGCCAAGGCTTAACTTTTGATAGAGGGACAGAGTTAAGCCAGAATCCCATGTATTCCCTCAATTCTAAACTTTTTGTTCCTGTAACTATCTCTTTTGGAAACACCAAGTTTCGAGCTCAAGCCCTCATTGACTCTGGAGCTGCTAGATTTTTCATTGATTCAAACTTTGCTGACTCTCTCATGATTCCTCTTCAAGCCAAGAAACAGTTAATTAAGGTAACCACTGTTAGTGGACAGCCTTTAGGTTCTGGTATCATACAAAATTCCACCATTCCTCTTCTTTTGTCTGTGGGCATACTCCATTCTGTAATTATTCATTTTGACGTCATCACTTCTCCCCACATACCGTTGATTCTGGGGTTGCCTTGGTTGCAGCTTCATGATCCAGTCTTCTCATGGTCTAAAGGAGAACTTATTTCCTGGGGAACTAACTGTTTCAAACATTGCCTGCAAAATCCCTCAAAACCATCTGGTCCTGTCGTAGCTATGGTGGAAGTTCCTGATTCATTGCCTAATTACTATCATGCCTTTAGTGATGTGTTTTCTAAAAAGGAGGCTGAGACGTTACCTCCACACCAGATATTTGACTGTCCTATCGAATTCTTTTCAGGGGCTCTTCTACCTAAGGGAAGGACCTATCCCCTCTCTCGTTAAGAAAATGTCTCTCTTAAGGAATATATAAAGGACAACTTAGCCAGAGGATTTTTTCATCCTTCCTCATCACCTGTGGGTGCGGGTTTTTTCTTCATTGGGAAAAAAGATGGAGGTCTCCGTCCCTGTATCGATTATCGGGCCTTGAATCAGATTACTGTCAAAAACAGCTATCCTCTGCCGCTCATTCCTGAGTTATTTGATCGTCTTCAAGGTGCTTCTATTTTTTCCAAGTTAGATCTCCATGGGGCCTACAATTTGGTCAGCATCCGTAAAGGAGACGAATGAAAGATGGCATTTAACACTAGATTTGGTCACTACGAGTATCTAGTAATGCCATTCGGATTGTGCAATGCACCAGCAGTATTTCAGCACATTGTTAACAAAATCTTCAGAGATTATCTAAATCAATTTGTTATCATTTATCTCGATGACATTCTGATCTATTCCAAAACATTACAGGAACATGTACATCATGTAAGACTGGTACTTCAGAGGTTACGAGACAATTCCCTGTTTGCTAAATTGGAGAAATGCTCTTTTCATCAGAGTTCCATTCCCTTTTTGGGTTATATCATTTCAGAATCAGGTTTTGAGATGGATCCTGCTAAACTTTCGGCTATCAAGGACTGGCCCAGACCAACTACTCTCAAATGCCTGCAGAGGTTTCTTGGCTTTGCCAATTACTATAGAAAGTTTATTAAGAACTTTGCTGACATCACGTCTCCCTTCACTTCTCTTACTAAGAAAGGGCAAAGTTGTAAGAACTGGTCCACTTCGGCAGTACAGGCTTTTGAAACGCTAAAATCAGCATTTTCTTCTGCACCTCTTCTCAGTCATCCAATTCCTGATCTCCAGTTTATTTTGGAGGTTGACGCTTCTTCTATAGCAGCTGGAGCTGTTCTCTCCCAACGTGATCTGACTACCAGCAAGATACATCCTGTGGTGTTCTTTTCGAAAAAATTCAATCCTGCCGAGTTAAATTAGGATGTGGGCAATAAGGAGCTTTTGGCTATAAAATTAGCTTTGAATGAATGGAGGCATTGGTTAGAGGGTACCAGTCAACCTTTTTTCATTCTGACAGATCATAAGAATCTTTTATACCTCCATACAGCTACTCGTCTCAATCCTCGTCAGGCTCGGTGGGCCTTGTTCTTCTCCAGGTTTAATTTTGTACTTTCCTATGTTCCTGGTTCAAAAAATTCCAAGGCAGATGCTTTATCTAGGCAGTTACAATCTTCTGAGCCTTCTCCTTTGGATTCTGAACCTATACTATATCCAGTCAAAGTTTTGGCTCAAGTATCCTCTTTTACAGTACAGGCTTTACATGCTTCTCAAGTCCGGGTACCATCTTCCTGCAAACTACCTTCTGGTATCCTGTATGTACCCAAAGGATTACGTCTCTGGGCTCACGACAACATTTCAGCAGGTCATCCTGGAACAACCAATACTTTGTGGAAACTGAAGCAGCATGTTTGGTGGTCCACTATGAGGAGGGATGTTAAAGATTATATTGCTGCTTGTAGTTCTTGTGCTTCAAACAAACAATCATCTCATCGACCGTTTGGTCTATTACACCCTCTTCCTATTCCTCATTACCCTTGGTCTCACTTATCCATGGACTTCATTACAGATCTTCCTGTTTCTGCTGGAAATACAACCATTTGGGTAGTGGTGGATCGGTTCTCCAAGTCTGCTCACTTCATACCTCTTCCAGGCTTGCCTTCAGCTCAAAGACTTTCTGAACTCTTTGTTCTTCATATATCTCGTTTACATGGTTTTCACACTGACATAGTCTCAGATCGCGGAGTTCAATTTGTTTCCAAGTTTTGGAGGTCTTTTTGTAAGCATTTCGGAATCAACATATCTCTTTCTACTGCACATCAGCCTCAATCCAACGGACGGACTGAGCGTGTAAATCAAGCCTTGGAATCTTTTCTTAGACATTATGTAGACCATCACCACTCCAACTGGTTTCAGTTATTGCCTTTGGCAGAATTAGATCACAATTCACGCTATAACGCCTCATTACAGACCTCTCCCTTTAAGGCAGCTTATGGTTTTGAACCTAGAACCTTTCCTACGATTACCAGTTCTACTGAAGTCCCTGGAGCAGATCGTATTGTGAAAAATCTCAGTAACCACTGGCAACTCATTCATCAAAATCTACTTTCCTCTTCCTTAAGACACAAGAGATATGCTGATCGCAGGAGGTGTAAGGCTCCTTTACTTTGTACTGGAGACAGAGTATTTTTATCCACCAGATTCATACGTCTAAAACAACCTTGCACTAAGTTGGGTCCTAAGTACATTGGACCTTTTCGAATTGTTTCCAAAGTTTGTTCTTCTGCATACCGTCTGGCTTTACCCAAGACTCTCAAGATCCATCCAGTGTTTCATGTCTCCTTACTCAAGCCAGTCATCTACAACCGGTACTCTATCAAGAGTAAACCACCTCCTTCACTTTCCGTAGAGGGAACTTCTGAGTTTGAAGTCAGCCAGATTTTGGATTCCAAGCTACGGGGCAATCGGCTGTACTACCTGGTCCATTGGAAGGGTTATCCTATCTCTGAACGATCTTAGGAACCAGCCTCTCATGTTCATGCTCCAGCTCTTGTCAAGTCTTTTCACAAGAAATACCCTGCCAGGCCCGGTAGGGTCCCCCGGAGGGGTCCTTGAGGAGGGAGCACTGTCACGCTCGGCTGCTGGGAAGCTCCGGCGGTCCTCTCTGTGTGCTTGATTGGCAGGTAGTCTGAGCCGCCCCTTCCTGATGATGTCACTACCAGGCTGTTTATTCCGAGCTTCCTGTTTCTTCAGTGCCTGTTTGTTTGTTACTCTTTGTGGCTCCTGTGAGGACTTCAATGTGGAAACTCTCTAACTGCTGATTTTCTGTTGCCAAACTCTGCAAAGACTGACTATGCTTGTTTAACCCTCAAACTTCCTAAATTGCAAGTACTGTTTATTCTGTGAAACTCTCAAACTGCATGTTTACCTGTTGCCAAACTCTGCAAATACAGTTTATTCAGTGTAAACCTTCAAACTGCTTGATATCCTGTTGCCAAACATTGCAAGAACTGTTTATTCTGTGAAACTCTCAAACTGCATGTTTACCTGTTGCCAAACTCTGCAAATACTGTTTATTCAGTGTAAACCTTCAAATTGCTTGATATCCTGTTGCCAAACTCTGCAAATACTGATTATTCAGTGTAAACTCTCAAACTGCATGATAACCTGTTGCCAATCTCTGCAAGTACTGATTAATCTGTATTAACCCTCCAACTTCCTGATATCCTGTTGTCTAACTCTGCATGTACTGACTATTCAGTATTAACCTACAAACTGCCTGATAACCTGTTGCCAAACTCTGCAAGGACTGACTACACAATGTTAACCCTCAAACTGCCTGATAACAAGTTACCTACTCCTGCATTATTAACTGTTTCTTGTTTTACCCTTCCTCTGTCTGAGTATAAGTGGACTATTCCTGCTCTCCTGATTCTGTGGAAGACATTTCCTGAAACCAGTTCCTTACTCAGAAGTCTATTTGGCTGATATCTTGAATTACTTTGGACTCAGGCAAACTCTGCTCCATATCGTGAGTACATTGTTTTTTAGAGGTTGTCGTGGGGTCACGTCCTGGATTAAACTCAGAGTGCAAGGGTGTTGTTTAAGTTCGCCCTAGCATTTGGGTCTTCTTCTGGACATTTCCTAACCTGACAATAAGTAGATTTGTCAGTGTCAATATCTGAGGAAGGATCTTCTGAATCAGATAGATCCTCACCAGAGGAGGATAATTCAGTATGTTGTTGGTCATTTGAAATTTCATCAACTTTATGAGAAGTTTTAAAAGACCTTTTACGTTTATTAGAAGGCGGGATGGCAGACAAGCCTTCCAAATAGAATCAGCAATAAATTATTTTAAATTCACAGGCATATCTTGTACATTAGAAGTTGAAGGAACAGCAACAGGCAATGTACTATTACTGATGGACACATTATCTGCATGTAAAAGTTTATCATGACAACTATTACAAACCACAGCTGGAGATATAACCTCCACAAGTTAACAACAAATGCACTTAGCTTTGGTAGGCAGCAGGGTTCCAACAGTGATTTCTGAGACAGGATCAGATTGAGACATCTTGCAAAATGTAAGAGAAAAAACAACATATAAAGCAAAAGTTCCTTATATGGCAGTTTCAGGAATGGGAAAAAAATGCAAACAGCATAGCCCTCTGATAGAGAAAAAAGGCAAGAGGCATATAGGAATGGGGTTTTAAATAATGAAAATATTTGGCGGCAAGTATGACGCACAACACAAACATAATTTTCTTTTTTGCTGCTAACAACATCCGGAAATGACACACTCACGTCATTGAAGACACAACCTTGTGAAAGGACTCAGCGTCAACTAAGACGCTGGACGTGACGAATTTGTGTCATCGAACGTAACTTTGCGACAAAAAATCTCACGCCAAGAATGACGCAATAAACTTTGGCATTTTGCACCCTTGCGAGCCTAATTCTGCCCGCAAATTTAAAATGACAGTCAATTGAAAAAAAGACTCTACCCCAGGTAAGAAATACATTTTTCTAAATAATGCATTTCCCACATATGAAACTGACAGTCTGCAAAAGGAAATATACTGAAAACCTGATTCATGGCAAATATACATAAGTACAATACATATATTTAGAACTTTATATAAATACATAAAGTGCCAAACCATAGCTGCGAATGTCTTAAGTAATGAAAACATACTTACCAAAAGACACCCATCAACATATAGGAGATAGCCAAACCAGTACTGAAACGGTTATCAGTAGAGGTAATGGAATTTGAGAGTATATCGTCATTAAGAATTCTAGACCAGTGAGGACTTCCTGTTGGGGGTGGAGCATTGTCATACAGGTGCACGGTTGCAGGAGTGTTTGCAGCATGAAGACTGAGCCCCGTGGTCCAAGTAAAACCTGGGCTTGTTTGGGCATTTAGGTACACGTTGTACCGGAGCGAGAAGTCCTCAACGGCTGGAGTGGCCTGCGGAAGATACCACAACCTGCAAATCTGCTATCACTGTCTTTGGGTCCAGATGTCCCTGGCTATAGCTCCTGTTTGTTTGAAGCAGAGTTTTGGAGAAGCGGTGGAGCTGCAACACCACAGGAGGATTTTACCCTGTTGGAGCGGCTCAAGATCGGTCCCTCTGGAGATCAGTGTCGCTTGTAGGTAAGAGCGCCGGGTTGCGGCGGAAGCTGTACCCGCTGCTCTATCCTCGCGACTGAAGATACGAGGAGACCATGCATTCTGGTAATATGGGTATATACAAACAACATGAGCAGAACTCTGTACAGCTATACTAACCTTTTAAAATATCAGCAAAAGAGATAGCAATTAATTCAGAGGCATAGCTATATCTGCATATCACATATCGGAATTTACACTGTTTGCCTGTATTTAAAAAAAGGGGGAAAAAGAAAAAAAGAAGGCTTTTTGTGTAGTGGATGGCTCTAGCTTTCTGGGGCTAAAAGAGGATAAACTGGCTAAAGAATTTTCAACTTTCATTGATAATTTCAAGATTTAATGCCATGTCCCTATAAATCAAGTTTCTGAGATATAAATATTACAGCTTTATTAAAAGACGCTCTGCTGAGGATTGTGTCTCTTTTCTTTCATCTGAATATAATAAAGGAGGTCTTAAATGCATATCACTAAGTTATATTTTAACTAATCTAGCATATGGAAGGACTCCTTATGAAGATCTGTTCTCTCTAAACCAATACAGGATACTTCATGGGGACTTATTCATAATTGTTATATCCTAGAGCGCTCTGCTGAATTGTTTGGGGCTCAGTAAAATGTCCCTCTGAGATCTACAGCTATTGTTTAAATCCTAGAACGGGTTTTTTTTCTACCTTCTACAGGCAGGACAACTGAGCACCAGCCACCACAGCTGTTTTGTTTTCTTTTTTTTCTTTTTCCTGGAAAAAGTTCTAGTTTAATATCTAAATGAAGACATTAGTCTTTGGGTTCTTATAGTAATATACTGTAGACTACTGCCCCTTATTTTTTATTATATTCTGGACAAGATTTGTTAGCACTAATATATTATAGCATAGTTCACTAGAGTCTACTTAATCTGCCTGTTTCTTATATCAAACCTGTCTTAGGCCGTTACTAGGATATACTGAATGATCTGTTGTATAGATCATAGTAAAGAATAGGCAGATTTTTGTTAGTTTCTATTTGGAAATCTTGCATACCCATATTATCCTGTTATATCTGGAATTTATATATATATATATTATACATATATAAGAAAAGAAGGGAAAGGGAAGAAAAAAAAGAAGAGGAAAGGGGAAAAATAAATAAAAAAACTTGCTACTATTTCTTACCCGCTTAATGAGTTTTCAAGGAGGTATAATGACATATAAATATATGTAAGCTTTGTTTCTGTTGTAAGGCCTAACAAGGTGATATTAGCTAAATTGTATTGTAATTAATGGTTTTTTTAAAGTTAGCCAACAGATGTCTAATGTGATATAAATGTCTCTCTCTTTATACCTAGTCTTGCAGGCTTCCCTCACTCTCAAAGGAAGGGGTCTCCCCCATAAGGGGATCCTCTTTGTTTCTCCTTTGTTAACCTTATTGCACGCTACACACACTTATATATTTGTATATATATATATATGTATATATATATATATATATATGTGTGTGTGTGCGTATATATATATATATATATATATATATATGTGTGTGTGTGTGCGTATATATATATATATATATATATATGTGTGTGTGCGTATATATATATATATATACAAAGTGGTTTACAAACATATTCATGGGTTCACACACTTTACTGTAGTTTAATGCTTTTTTTACTTCACTTTTTTGTTTTTTTTTCTTTCTTCTCACTTCACTGTTTTGGTTTAAATTTATATGGATAAATTTCTCACGCAGGCAAAAGTAAATTTGCCCATAATGCCTGCTAAAGTTAAAGATAAGAAATTAAAAGCTAATGATGTTAATATTGATACTAGTGCAGATTTTTCAGCCCCTAGAATGGATGTACAGTCCTTTGCTGCACAAATGTTGTTTTCACCTCAATTTGAATGTATAAAAAAGGATTTATCTGTGATCTCCACTGATCTGATCACTCTAACAGCAGAGGTTAGACAATTTTCTGTCAGAATTGCAGAAGTTAACTCACAAGAGACCTTATTGCAGAAGCAGGTAACACAATCAAAGATATTCAATTACGGTTAGATGATATGGAAGACAGAGCAAGACGTAACAATGTTAGAATAATTGGGCTCCCAGAGAACTCTGAATTCAAAGATTTAATCCAATTTACCTCTGTCTTACTTCCACAAACACTAGGATTTTCCCCACAATTACTTCCACTTGCGGTAGAGAGTATATCGTCGATCTGAAAAGGGAGGTTGAAGATGAATCTCTACGACCGATAACAGAGAACCTATGAAATAGATCTCCCGTGAGAAAAACCATTGCATTCAATAGGTGATACGCCCTTCACATCCCTCTGACATTCACTGTACTCTGAGAGGAATTAGGCTTCAAAATGCTGAGGAGCGCATATCAACGTAGAAATCTTAGCACAAACTTACTTCATCACCTCCATTGGAGGCAAAGTTTGTAAAACTGAATTGTCGGTGTGTTGAGGGGTGTATTTATAGGCATTTTGAGATTTGGGAAACTTTGCCCCTCCTGGTAGGATTGTATATCCCAAACGTCACTAGCTCATGGACTCTTGCCAATTACATGAAAGAAATCCTGTTTCTTCTATACTATACTACTGGAAAGTAGGTTGCCATTTCAAACTTTTCTTCTGTAGATTCTCTTGTCCTTGGGTTAATTTTAATAAGTTACCAAGACTAGAGATTGAATGATTCCCTGCTCTGTATTATTTAAATACAAAATCTACTGTAGACAATTGCCAGTCTTTTGGTTCTGCTGTAGCTTATTCAGAAAATAAATGTCTAGTTTAAAGATAGGTGAAAAAATCTTTGCTTGCCAGATCAAATTCCTGTTTAAGAGCTTTAAAGGTATTACACACAAGTTGTTTTCTCTTAATTGGTTAATATATGACATATTTGTTTCCACTCTTGTTTGAAGGAGGCTGATAGCCATCAGAAGGTGTGATTGAGGGGCAGCTGGGGTGGTTATAACATGAGAAAAGTTGTTTTCTCTTAATTGGTTAATATATGAGACTTATTTGTTTCCACTCTTTAAAGATTTTTTAATTTAAAGCTTCTGGGAAAATAGGATTTCCTGTGATAGTTAAAAATTTAGAACCATGATAGTTATTATATGTAGATCTCTACATTTTTTTTTGCCAGGCTTCCATTAAATTTCTGAAAACTCTCTGGTACTGGCCTATTTTCACCAAGCCTGATGCTCTCCAGTTCTTTTCTCATATATATTGCAAGAGGTTCAATAGCAAGATTGAAATGGAATGGTGATAGGGGACATCCATGACGCATGCCCTTTTGTAACTGTATATAGGGTGTGTTACAACCATTTACCGAGATAAGAGGTTAAAGGCTGGTTATATATCAGCTTAACAAATTTAAAAAAATTCCCTTCAAAAGCAAATTTATTTAAGGTTGTTAATAGGTGATTGCATTTTACTGAATCAAATGCATTTTCAGTGTCTAAAGGAATAATAGCAGGATCCATTTTGTTTATAGATCTCTCCTTCTGAAATGTGTACCAGTACTGTTCTAAAATTAACATTACTTTTCTTAAATTTAGCATAGAACTTCTGCCAGTCATGAACCCTGTTTGATCAGGGTGAATCAGTGAAGAGAAAATTTTCTTAAAGGGATACTGTACACTAGATTTTTCTGTGTTTTTAAAAGATTTTATACTGGATTTTTTTTTATCTGTGTTTGTCATTTTGTTTGACTGGTAGATCTGGTGATTTGATATTAGAGTTTTATCATTGCACAAGCATTTCACTGGTAACCAATCAGCTGCTAGCAGGGGCTATCAATCATCCCGATCGAATGGGGTGATTAGCTCTTGTTTGATGGAGGCTGATAGGCATCAGAAGATGTGATTGAGGGGCAGCTGGGTTGTTTTGTCTTAATTGGTTAATATATGAGACCTATTTGTTCCCACTCTTTAAAGATCTTTGAATTTAAAGCTTATGGGAAAATAAGATTTCATGTGATAGTTAAAAATTTAGAACAATGACAGTTATTATATGTTGATCTCTACATATTTTTTTTGCCAGGCTTCCATTCAATTTCTGAAAACTCTCTGATACTGATCTATTTTCACCGAGCCTGTTGCTCTCCAGTTCTTTTCTCAGATATATTGCAAGAGGTTCAATACCTGACCTGTGACATAAGAAAAATCAGTGTATCTAACACTGTTTGCCTGAAAGGGAGGATAGAGTAAGTATACTGGAAGGAGGCATGGGAAGCTTCCCTGCAACATCCAGAGCTAGCAATCAACAAAACTCTTACTAAGAGATTTACACGGCTACTAACAACTCCCCTGTCCTCTCTTGTCGGAACTATCCATTGAGGACCATAGAAATCAGAAACTTCAGCAGAGCACTTCTCTCTCTGCCTACCTCCATGACACGAGGCAAATAATTGCTAGGAGACTAGGGGAAATGCAAGGGTTATTTCAATGTTTGTGGTGTCTTTGCCTCCTCCTGGTGGCCAGGTGAAGTATTTCCTATAGGTTTATAAATGTTTTCGTGGACCCCCATTGCCTTTAGAAGGAAAAAGCATGTGATAAGAGGCTGTCTGTAGTGGCTTACAAACAGTCAGAAATCTAGAGGTTTAAATGTTATAAAGTATATTAATATAACAATGTTGGTTGTGCACATCTGGAGAATGGGTAGTAAAGGTGTTATCTATTTTTTTTTTAAACAACATCAATTTTGGTGTAGACTGTCCCTTAAAGTGATGGTAAATTGTAGCGTTTCAAAAACACTAGGATTTGTCATCACTAAATATAACAGCGTATAATATGGCTTATACTTTAACCATTTGAAATACACCCCTTTCTTATGAATATATTATATTTTAAAGTAAGAAGAAGAATTTTTTTTTTTCCTCCTCTTCCCCTTTCTTTTTTAATTAAGACAGACAACTAGATTACGAATTTTGCGTTATGAGTGAAAAAGCATTGTTATGCTTCATAACGCTGCTTTTTCCCTAACGCTGCTATTACAAGTCTTGTAGGTATAGGTGTACCGCACACCTTTTTTGGCCGTCACGCAACGTCAGTACCGCACTTTTTAAAAAGTCCTTTTTCAATGGGACTTCCATAACGCCGGTATTACGAGTTTTCCTGGGAGGCCAAAAAGTGAGCGGTACACTCTATAACCACAAGATCCGTACCGCCATCTAAAGTCAGTAGTTATGAGTTTTACGTTACAAAGCTTTACCATAAAACTCATAACTAAAGTGTTACAAAGTACACTAACACTCATAAACTACCTATTAACCCCTAAACCGAGGCCCTCCCGCATCGCAAACACTAAAATAAAATTATTAACCCCTAATCTGCCGCTCCGGACATTGCCACCACTAAATAAAATTATAAACCCCTATTCCCCCACTCCCCGACATTGTTGCCACTATAATAAACCTATTAACATCTAAACCGCCGCCCTCCTGCATCACAAACACTATTTAAAGATTATTAATCCCTAATCTGCTGTCTGCCGACACCACCGCTATAATAACCTATTAACCACTAAACAAGCCCCCCACAACAAAATATACTAAAATAAATTATTAACCCCTAAACCTCTGACCTCCCACATCACTAACTCTACATAAATATATTAACCCCTAACCCTAACGTAACCCTAACCCTAAGTCTAACCCTAATGTAACCCTAAGGCTAAAACCCCATAACTTAAATATAATTAAAATAAAGCTAAATAAACCTTACAATTATTAACTAAATAATTCCTATTTAAAACTAAATACATACTTACCTGTAAAATAAAACCTAAGCTAGCTACAATACAACTACTAGTAAGGCAGGTTAGGATTTATTTCACAGGTAACTTTGTATTTATTTTAACTAGGTAGACTAGTTAGTAAATAGTTATTAACTATTAACTAACTACCTAGTTAAAATAAATACAAAGTTACATGTAAAATAAATCCTAACCTGCCTTACACTAAAAACTAACATTACGATAAAATAAAATTAATTAAATTATTAAAATACAATTTTCTAAATTACAAAAAAAATAAACACTAAAAAAAACGAAATTATCAAAAGTAAAAATGAATTACTCCTAATCTAATAGCCCTATCAAAATAAAAAAGCCCCCCAAAATAAAAAAACCCTAGCCTACACTAAACTGCCAATGGCCCTTAAAAGGGCCTTTTGCAGGGCATAGCCCCAAAGAAATCAGCTCTTTTACCTGTAAAAAAATACAAACACCCCCAAATAGTAAAACCCACCACCCAACCAACTAACCAACCCCCCCAAATAATAACATCCAATCAGCCAATGGGATTGAGCTCTCATTCTTTTGGCTGTTCCAATCAGCCAATAGGACGAAAACTCAATCCTATTGGCTGATTGCAACCACCAATAGGATTTTTTCCCCTTTAATTCCTATTGGCTGATAGAAATATTTCAGCCAATAGGAATGTAAAGGACGCCATTTTTGATGATGTCACTTAAACTGAAACTCCATTTTCCAGCAACGATCGTAAGAAGAGGATGCTCCGCGCCGGATGTCTTGAAGATGGACCCGCTCCACGCCGGATGGATGGAAGATAGAAGATGCCGTCTGGATGAAGACTTCTTGCCGTCTGGATGAGTACTTTGCCGGCTGGATGAAGATGGATGTCCGGACTTTGATAACTGTAAGTAGATCGTCGGGGGTTAGTGTTAGGTTTTTTTAAGGGTTTTTTGGGTGGGTTTTTTTTTACCTTAGGGTTTGGGCAATGTAAAAGAGCGAAATGCCCTTTTAAGGGCAATGCCCATCCAAATGCCCTTTTTATTTGGGGGAGTTGGTTGGTTGGGTGGTGGATTTTACTGTTGGGGGTGTTTGTATTTTTTCTTTACAGGTAAAAGAGTTGATTTCTTTGGGGCAGTTTAGTGTAGGCTAAGTTTTTTTTTATTTTGATAGGGCTATTAGATTAGGAGTAATTTGTTTTTATTTTTGATAATTTTGACGTTTATTTTTTTGTAATTTAGAAAATTGTATTTTAATAATTTAATTTATTTTATTTTATTGTAATGTTAGTTTTTAGTGTAAGGCAGGTTAGGTTTTATTTTAACTAGGTAGTTAGTTAATAGTTAATAACTATTTACTAACTAGTCTACCTAGTTAAAATAAATACAAACTTACCTGTGAAATAAAAGTAAAACCTAAGCTAGATACAATATAACTATTAGTTATATTGTAGCAAGTTTAGGTTTTATTTTACAGGTAAGTTTGTATTTATTTTAACTAGGAATTATTTAGTTAATAAATGTAAGGTTTATTTAAATTTATTTTAATTATATTTAAGTTAGGAGGTGTTAGGGTAAGAGTTAGACTTAGGCTTAGGGTTACGTTAGGGTTATGCTAAGTGTTAGGAATTGTTAGCATGACTAGCGCCATCTTGTTCTTGGCTGCCATTTTGTCTTAGGTATCCATCTTAGGTTTCTTTCCCTGCCAAATGAAGTATGTTAATAAAGAATAGAAATGTTTTAAATCCGTATTTCTGAGACAAATGGGAATATTATGAGAGAAATCATCTTAAAAAGGGCTATACGCCCTGAGATTGATAAGAGAAAGTTGTGCCAATGTTTTAAATCATCTTTAATTTTAGTAAGTATGGGTGTAATATTAAGTTTATACCAATCCAAAGAATCTAAAGAGATTAATATTCCAAGATATTTAAAGGATACTTCAATGGATCTATAAAGGATATTCAAAGGATACTTCAACGGATCATATAAAATCGTAGGATCTTTCTTTAACCAAAATATTTCTGATTTGGTTGTGTTTACTCTATATCCTGAAAATGTACTAAACATTTCTATATAAGCCTTGAGACATTCTTAAATAGATTAGAGATATAAACTAGAAGATCGTCCGCATATAATGCAACTTTTACTTATTTTTTACAGATTTTGATGCCTTCAAGTTATTGACGAATTAGGATTGCAAGTGATTCTATGGCTATAATGAATAGAAGAGGTGAAAGTGGGCATCCTTGTCTCGTTTCTTGATTTAAACTTGTAACCTGAGATAGTTGACCATTAATCAGCATTTAAGGGGCCTATTTATCAAGCCATCAACTGTGCTGCATTCGCCGGCACCAATACGCTTGCCTAACATCGCTGCCACGGACCTGAATACATTCTCCACATTTAACAAAAAAGCAGTCAAAAAGCTGCGCACCAAGTACGGGGCGATGAGCAGCGGACTGTTGATAACTAACAGTCATCGATCTCGCTGCTCTTCAGCTTTTTCACAGCTTTATTTGTATACTGTCACTAAACACCCACACTATACTAAACTGTTTAACCCCTATCCCACCGCTCCCGGACCTCGCCGCAACTAAATAAAGTTATTAACCTCTAAACCGCCGCTCCCGGAGCCCACCGCCACCTACATTATACTTATTAACCCCTAATCTGCCACCCCCTATACTGCCGCCACCTACATAAAGTTATTAACCCCTATCCTGCCACTCCCGGAGCCCACCACAACTAAATAAATGTATTAACCCCTAAACCGCCAGCCCCCCACATCACCATAAACTAAATTAACCTATTAATCCCTAAACCTAACAACCCGCTAACTTTATATTAAATATTAACTCATTCCTATCTTATAATAAATTTAAACTTATCTAAACTATATTAAACTATTAATTAATCTACCCTAACTATTATACTAAAATTACATTAAACTATATTAAACTATTATTAATCTACCCTAACTGTTATACTAAATTATATCCTATATAATAAAAGGCCAAGTGTGTTTGTCCAAAGCTGTCATGCACAGTAGAGACTGCGTGCGAGGACAAACACACCTGGCCTTCCAACTGACCTCCTCGGCGGCTCCTTCTGGCTTCACGTGTGAAGTGGAGTGGGCGTGGCCGACCGGATGCGTTGTGGGCGTGGCCGGGTGTGTCGTGGGCGTGGCTGGGCGTGATGCAGGCGTGGCGGGGCGGGCCAGATGCCGACTGTAGCAGTAAGTGACAGAGACTGAGAGCTCTAAAAAGGGGAATAGAGAGAGCAGGAGAAGAGGGGGGATAAAGAAGGGGGGAGAGAGCACAAGAGAGAGGGGGGAGAGAGCACAAAAGAGAGAGGGGAGAGGGGGGAGAGAGCAC